>NW_016107896.1:174887-176356 GCF_001604975.1 Cebus imitator | reverse complement strand
TTGAGATGGAGTCTTGCTCTGTCACCCAGGCTGGAATGCAATGGCATGATCTCATCTCACTGCAACCTCCACCTCCCAGGTTCAAGCGATTCTCTTGCCTCAGCCTCCTGAGTAGCTGGGATTACAGGCATGTGAGACCACACCCAGCTAATTCTTGTATTTTTAGCAGACACGGGTGTCACCATGTTTGTCAGGCTGGTCTCAAGCCATTGCACCTGGACAGAAAAATTCATTTCTAAATGAACAAATCTCCAGGATTTTCTTGAAAACAGGGATCTAACACTTATTTATGCAAAGCATAAATTTCCAAAAACCATTCTACAGAAAAGATAAATGAAACCTTTAGGGTATATTGTAAATTATGTATTGAAGTTATCCTCACCCAGGAAGACCAGGTTTCTGTAGTTCTCTAACATCACATGCCTATATAAATTCTGCTGCGCAGTGTCCAAGCATTGCCACTCCTCCAGAGAGAATTCTATGGCCACATCCCTAAATGTCAGTGGTCCCTGAAAAACACACACACACACACACACACAAACATATTTACCAACTTGCCCTGGACAGAATTTTTAATTTGACTCAAGGTGAAATTGGAAAGTAAAGAGAACTTTCTTTTTTTTTTTTTTATAGGAGTGACTAAAATTATCCAATAAAACAATTTTCAAAACAAATATGCTCAAATGTATTCTCTAACTCTGAGAAAAGACAGTGGCATAAGATCCACAATAGCAGTTTACACGATACTTTTCCAGATAATAATGTATAAAATTAATGACATAAATACAAACATGTACATTTGTGAGTGCTATATTTACATCATACAGAACGAGTTGTATTTTTCAGATAGAAATGCCGTGTTATAAGCCAGCTTTAAAATTTTAATGTGAACAGTAATAAACTGGAGATCTTGTTATACAGATTTTCTTTCCAGAAGATCTGTAATAAGTCTGAGTTTCTGAATTTTTAACAAGCTCACCAGTAATAACAATGGTTTCGACTCAAGAAGAATATTTTGTCAAACATCCAGTAAATGGAAGAGCCTGTGTTTTTCCCAGCTTTTCTGACCTATAAACAAAGATGAGAGCCTTTATTTTCCAAAGACAAATATATACAAAAGAAACCTAAGAAAGAAGGGCACCTTTCAGATTAAATATGATGGTTTATGCACATCAGCTGCATAAAGATGCTTAATAATGAAGAGAAAAATAATTAAGTCTATGGTAAGAAAAAAAATGTGTCAGAGAGTTATTTAACCAAGTGAATCATTAACATCAACTGAACTAGGACAAATTTGTATGATGTGCTGAGGCACACAGAAAAACACAGGCGTTCAAGACCAGCCTGACCAACATGGCCAAACCTCGTCTCTACTAAAATACAAAAATTAGCTAGGTGCACGTGTGGCAGCATGCACTTGTAGTCCCAGCTACTCCGGAGGCTAAGGAGGGAGGATTGCTTGAGTCCAG
>NW_016107896.1:169976-173652 GCF_001604975.1 Cebus imitator | reverse complement strand
ACCCCGTCTCTACTAAAAATACAAAAAATTAGCTGGGCATGGTGGCGCGTGCCTGTAATCCCAGCTACTCAGGAGGCTGAGGCAGGAGAATTGCCAGAACCCAGGAGGCGGAGGTTGCGGTGAGCCAAGATCACGCCACTGCACTCCAGCCTGGGTAACATGAGTGAAACTCCGTCTCAAAAAAATAAAAAATAAAAAATAAATTTAAAAAAAAGAAAGAAATTCAGAAGTTAAATCTTTGAAAAACTTAATAAACCAGTAGCTAGATTAATGAAGAAAGAAGATTCACAAAAATACAATTAGAAATGACAAAATGGACATTACCAATGAACCTACAAAAAGACAAATAGCTTGAAATCTACCATGAACACTTCTATGAAAACAAACAAGAAACTCTAGAAAAAAATGAAAATTTATGGACAAATACAACCTCGCAAGACTGAAGAAAAAAGGAATTGAATCCCTGAATAGACCAATAACAAGCTCCAAAACTGAGTTAGTAATAAATAGCCTACCAAATAAAAAAAAGTCCTGGACAAGACAGATTCACTGCTAAATGCTACCAGATGTACAAAAAGAGCCGATACCGTTCCTACAAAAACTATTCCAAAGAAATTCAGAAGAAACTCCTCCCCAACTCATTATATAAGAACAATATTATTCGGATACCAAAACCTGCCAGAGATGTAAAAAAGAAATAGAAAACTTCATGCAGGCCAATATCCTTGATTAACATTGATGAAAAAATTCTCAAAAAATACTGGAAAACCAAATTCAGTAGCACAACAAAAAGCTAGTTCACTATAATCAAGTAGGCTTTATTTTAAAATGCAAGGTTGATTCTACATACACAAATCAATAAATGTTATTCACCACATAAACAAAACGAAACACAAAACCCACAAGATTATCAATAGATGCAGAAAAAGCTTTTGATAAAATTTAACATACTCCATGTAAAAAACTTTAAACAAACTAGGCATTAAAGGTATATTCCTCAAAGTAATGAGTTATCTACAACAAACCCACAGTCAGCATACTGAATGGACACAAGCTGGGAGAATTTCTCCTTGAAAACTGGCAAAAGACAAGGATGCCTTCTCTCACCACTCCGATTTAACATAGAATTTTAAGATCTGGCCAGAACAGTCAGGCAAAAAACAAACAAAAAACAAACAAAAAATGCATCCAACCAGGAAGAGAGGAAGTTAAACTACCCCATTTCCAGATGACATGATTCTATACCTAGAAAACCCTGTATTTTCTATAGAAAAGCACTTAAAAATGACAACTTCAGAAAAGTTTCAGGATACAAAATAAATGTATAAAAATCAGTAGCATCCCTGGTATATCAAAAACGTTCAAGCCAAATGAAAACCAATCCCATTCACAATTCCCACAAAAAAATAATCTAGGAATATAGCTAACCAGGGAAGTGAAAGATCTATTATTACAAGAATTACAAAACACTGCTTAAAGAAGTCTAAGATGACACAAATGGAAGATTAGTGAATGCTCATGGATAGAAAAGATCAGTATCATTAAAATGGACATACTGCCCACAGAAATTTACAGATTTAATGCTATTTTATCAAATTACCAAAAAGATTCTTAACCGAAAAAAAAATAAATAAAATTATTTTAAAATTCATATGAAACAAACAAAAAAATCTTGAAGAGCCAAGGCAATCCTAAACAAAAAGAATAAAGCTGGAGGCATTACATTACCTGACTTCAAACTATAGGCTCGTAAACCAATGCAACACGATAGAGAGCCCAGAAATTATGCCACACACCTACAACCATGTGTTCTACAAAGCTGACAAGAGGAATGTAGGAAGAATTCCCTCTTTAATAAATGGTGCTGGAATAACTAGATAGCACTATGGAGAAGACTGAAACTGGACCTCTTTCTTACACTATATACAAAAATCAACTCAAGATAAATTAAAGATTTAAATGTGAAACTCAAAATTATAAAAAAAAAAACCTGGAAGATAATCTAGGAAATACCATTCTAGACATAGGAACTATTAAAGATTTCATGATGAAGATACCAAAAGCAATTGCAACAAAAGCAAAAATGGACAATTGGGACCTTTTAAAGAGCTTTTTTCACAGCAAAGGAAACTGTCCACAGAGTAAAAAGACAATCTACAGAATAATAGAAAACATTTGCAAATTATGCTTCTGCCAAATGTCTAATATCCAAAATCGATATAGAACTTAAGCAAGTTTATTAACTTAAGCAAAAAAAAACCTCATTAAGCAGGGAAAAAGCATGAACAGATATTCAAGAGAAGACATATATGTGGCTAACAAGCATATTAAAAAATGCTCATTCTTAATAATTAGAGAAATGTAAAGAAAAATCACAATGAGATACAATCTCACACTAGTCAGAATGATTATTACTAAAAAGTAAAAAATAAAAATAAAAAGATGCTTGCAAGGCTGAAAAGAAAAAAAAGAAGGAATACTTATGGCTGGGTGCGGTGGCTCACACCTGTAATCCCAGCACTTTGGGAGACCGAGGTAGGTAGATCACCTGAGGTCAGGACTTTAAGATCAGCCTGGCCAACATGGTGAAACCCTGTCTCTACTAAAAATACAAAAAATTAGCTGGGTGTGGTGGCAGTCACCTGTAATCCCAGCTAGTTAGGAGGCTGTGGCAGGAGAATCGCTTGAACCTAGGAGATGAAGGTTGCAGTGAGCCGAGATCATGCCATTGTACTCCAGCCTGGGTGACAGAGCAAAACTCCGTCTCAAAAAAAAAAAAAAAACTTATACACTGTTAGTGGGGGTAAAAATTAGTTCAACCATTGTGAAAAGCAGTGGAACAATTTCTCGAAGAACTAAAAACGAAATTACCATTTGATTCAGCAACATGAATGCCCCAAAAAATACCCTATATGCCCAAAAAAACATAAATTATTCTATTATAAAGACGCACACACGCATGTTCACTGCAGCAGTATTCACAATAGTACTGGTGAGCAAAGACAGACATGGAATCAACCTAAATGTCTATCAATAGGAGACTGGAGGCCAGGCATAGTGGCTCATGCCTGTAATCCCCGCACTTTGGGAGGCCAAGGAGAGTGGATCACCTGAGGTCAGGAGGTCAAGACCAGCCTGGCCAACATGGTGAAACCCCATCTCTACTACAAATACAAAAAAATTAGCAAGGCATGGTGGTGCACACCGGTAATCCCAGTTACTCAGGAGGCTGAGGCAGAAGAATCGCTTGAACCCGGAAGGTGGAGGTTGCAGTGAGCTGAGATTGTGCCATTGCACTCCAGCCTGCGCAACAGAGCAAGACTCTGTCTCCAAATAACAACAACAACAACAACAAAACAACAAAATAATAGACTGGGTAAAGAAAACATTATGGACGGGTGAGGTAGCTCACACCTGTAATTCTACCAGCACTTTGGAAGGCCGAGGAGGGCAGATATTTGAGATCAGGAGTTTGAGACCAGCCTGGCCAACATGGTAAAACCCTGTCACTACTAAAAAACACACACAAAAAAATTAGCTGGGCGTGGTGGTGCATGCCTGTAATACTAGTTGCTTGTGAGGCTGAGGCAGGAGAATCGCTCGAACCTGAGAGGCAGAGGCAGCAGTGAGCCCATATCGTGCCACTGCACTCCAGTCTGGGCAACAGAGCAAGACT
>NW_016107896.1:164289-169157 GCF_001604975.1 Cebus imitator | reverse complement strand
AGGGAAACTCGGTCTCAAAAAAAAAAAAAAAAAAAAGTGCTAAATAATAACATACAGCACTCTAGGAGGCAGAGTCGGGCAGGTCAGTTGAGGTCAGGAGTTTGAGACCAGCCTGCTTAACATGGTGAAACCCTGTCGCTATTTTTAAAAATAAATAAATTAGCAAAGTGTGGTGGCGAGTGCCTGTAATCCCAGTTATTCAGGAGGCTGAGGCAGGAGAATCACTTGAACCTGGCAGGCAGAGGTTGCAGTGAGATCATGCCACTGCACTGTAGCCTGAGTGACAGAGCAAGACTCCATCTGAAAAAAAAAAAAAAAGGGCTTGGCATGGTGGCTCATGCCTGTAATCCCAGCACTTTGGGAGGCTGAGGCATGCGAATAACTAGGTCAGGAGTTCAAGACCAGCCTGGCCAACATGGTGAAACCCTATCTCTACTAAAAATACAGAAGATGAGCTGGGCATGAGGGTAGGCACCTGTAATCCCAGCTATTCAGGAGGCTGAGGCAGAAGAATCACTTGAACCAGGAGGGGGAGGTTGCAGTGAGCTGAGATCATGCTACTGCACTGCAGCCTGGGTGACAGTGCCAAGACTCCATCTCATAAACAAAACAAAACACATAGACACAAAGCAAAGAACAACAGGCATGGAGGGCTAGTTGAGTGTGGAGGGTAAAAGGACAAAGAGGATCAGAAAAAGTACCTATTTGGTACTATGCTTACTACCTCAGTGACAAAATAATCTACACACCAAAGCCTCATGACACAATTTTACCTATGTAACAAATCTGCAAGTGTACCACAAACCAAACATAAAAGTTAAAAAGAAAAAAAACCATGAGTGGAGAACAGTGCAATGTAGGTGGAAGGACTTGTTTGTGCTACAGATAGTGGCCCAGGTGGGGCTGTACTCTGATTTGTGTCCATGCAGGCAGATGAGATTATGAACAGGTGGTGCAGAATGCTCAATTGGTGGAAGAAGCAGGTTGCTGCTGCAGATTCAGCATTTGAAGGTGGGGATATGCCAAGAGATGTGTAGACACTTTCGTGGATTTTTGGCAAAAAATAGTAGGATGAAATGCTGTGGTGAAATCCTGAGGGCGATGCCTATCCTGGCAAGGGTGTGGACACATCAATGTCTAGTGGGTATGTCTGCGAGTGGGCAGGAATCCCGCGGTGGCAGCTGTGGATAAAAGGGATCCGCTATCACAGCTTATTTCCTCTAAGTTTTCAGTCCTCTCTTACCGTGGGAGGAAACCCGGAATCACAGGGCAATGGGCAGTGTGACAGCCTGTGTACCGCAGAGCAGAGCTTCCCATTCCCAGACACCCAGAGTTCCATTCCACGCCAGGCCTCTGTAATAGCTTTCCTCTGGACCCAAATCTGTAGACAATGCAGAACACCAAGCAATTCTCTAACACCAACTAACTGTCTCACATTTGAATTCTAAAACCACCCAAAGTCACCACAGACCCTGATTGAGGGCTCAGTCCCACAAAACTGTGAGTCCCATCTGTTTGCAGATGCCAATTACAAATTCCATGGGCCCATCAATGCTTTGGGGCTACTGTTTAAAAATTTGGGACTCCTAGTGGCCAGGCTCAGTGGCTCACGCATGTAATCCCAGCACCTTGGGAGGCCGAGGCAGGCGGATCACGAGGTCAAGAGACGGAGGCCATCCTGGCCAACATGGTGAAACGCCGTCTCTACTAAAAATACAAAAATTAGCTGGGTGTGATGGCGCGTGTCTGCAGTCCCAGCTACTCAGGAGGCTGAGTCAGGAGAATCACTTGAACCCAGGAGGCAGACGTTGCAGTGAGCTGAGACAGTGCCACCGCACTCCAGCCTGGCAACAGAGTGAGACTCTGTCTCAAAAAACAAAACAAAACAAAAAAAACACAAAAATTTGGGATTCCCATAACCTCCCTCAAGTTCAATAATTTGATAGAGAATTATTCTGATCACAGAATTCAGCCAACGCTGGAGTTATGTTTACCAGTTTATTATAAAAGACACAACCCAAGAAAACTCAAATGGAAGAAATGGATAGGACGAAGAAAAGAGGTGGGGAAAGATTAATTACATAGATAATCCTGGTAAATAGCTGTGATTAATAAAATTCTCTAGCCTTTGTGTTCTCCAGAAACAGGGAATGGAAAGAAACACCCTCCCATTATGACTTAGATGGTGTTCTATTTTCTTACCCATCACATAACCAAACACAGACTCCATATTTCCTTTTCTCTTAAAACAAACAAACAAACAAAAAAAAAACAGCTGAATTGGTCTCAGTAATTAAGAGAAAACACTTCTTAATCAAACTTTACTCATGTGTATCTTTGACCCACATGCTCAGAACTCTGCGCTACCCTCAGTCTGAGCCAACACACACCATTTTATGTCCCAGATAAGAACACGCTGACTTCAGAGTAAAACATTCTCTGATATAAAATCTAATTTTCCCACCTTCTATTTGCCATCCCCTCTCACCTTCTTCCAAATCTTGTCTGCCTTAACTTTGCAGTCCTTAAAGATCTTGTAGTTGGTACTTTGCCTGTTGCAATACTCTTTTGGAATTCAAATTTTTTTTACATAAATTTAACTTTGTTTTATTTTTATAAAGTCTAGAAACTACCTTAAAACAATAACAACTTCATCTCCAGTGAGACTCTCCCAATTGCTTTCCATCTTAACCTTAACTGCATCTGCCTGTGGTCCCCAGCTTTCCAGGGCTCTGTAGCTTCTCTCAGTATAAAGCCTTCTTCCATGACTGGGGTGATAAGGCTGGGACATCTGCAGGGGAGGATCCCCAGAAAGAACTAACTGAGCTTTAATAACCTCCTTTTACAAGTTCCATATTAGCCTTAGCTTGGAGTCACCGGGCTGAAGCTTTAATTTCCATGTCAGAGGTATTCACTTGGTTTTTGAAACTGTGTGTTTAAAAAGACCAGCAAAATTACTCAAACACAGTGTTCATATGAGGGAAAGACATTTTAAGGTGTTTACATTTTATACCTCAACAAGAAAAGTAAAAGTATAAATCCCTTTTAGACGATAAACGCATTATAATTTTTATAAAAAATCATGTAAACAATTAGTCATATGGGAACACTTCTAGGAGGTACCAAGTTTTATATAATTAGCATTAAACTCAGAAATCAAGATAACAGGATATAGACCAGAGATATTCACTGTCACAAATGTACTCTGCATAAAGAGAAACTGATGTTTTCACAAATCTAAGTAACTCACCAATTATCTGCCACATATTCTTGCAGAAAAGTATTCATTTTCTACAGCCAAAATTAGAGATTCTTCCTATTTTTTTCCTTGGTAGCATTCTAAAAGCTAAGCCTTGAAATTCTGTTTGAAATCACCCAGTCATAAAAGACACACCTGAGAAAATTCTTAAACTCACTCTGGGAAAGAAAAAGGTAAATGAGAATTTTTAACAAACGGAATATAAAATCAGATGTTATTTCTCTCCCTGAAACCCACCTTTTTGTAAATTTTTACCTTTCAAGTTTTACTAATAAATGTAATTTACAGTAAAAAACTGAAGTCAAAAGAAGTGAACAAATCATTTCAAGATAAACCCCTGAAGAGTGGCAGTGCTGATTACAAAACCGATGTGTTTGACTCAGGTGCCAAGTCAGGCCGCAATCACTTGATTCTCCCACCCTATCCTGCTCTCTTAAGTGCTCAATGACCACTTTATTCTGAGACATTATCCCTCAGTTACCGCTCCAGGTGCATTTTAATTTGCAAGTTCTTGCACCATTTCACTGGGTTAAATTTTTTTTTTCTTTTTTTTTCGTTTTTCTTTCACAAATCTTAGAGAATAGAAGGCAAAGAAATTATTTCTGTGTTTTCCCCTTGATACCAGCATCTGATTGGCTGACCAGCAATCTGTCTCCAAGTAATGAAAGCTGGGTTGGGTGAAGACAATCTTAATGTCAGAAGGGGTTAGCTTCTTTAAAAAAACGAAAAAAAAAAAAAGTGTGGCCAGCGCTGGGTGGCTCACGCCCGTAATCTCAACACTTCGGGAGGCCGAGGTGGGCAGATCACTTGAGGCCAGGAGTTCAAGGCCAGCCCAGCCAACACTGTGAAACCTTGTCTCTACAAAAAAATACAAAAATTAGTCAGGCGTGTTGCCCTGCGCTTGTAATGCCAGCTACTCAAGAGGCTGAGACAAGAGAACGCTTGAACTTGGAAGGCGAAGGTCGCAGTGAGCCCAGACCTTGCCACTGCACTCTAGCCTGGGCAACAGAATGAGACTCTGTCTCAAAAAAAAAAAAAAAAAGTGCAACAGGATATGCCTCTTAGCCCCACGACATCCACCTGCTCTTTTGAGAAGCTACACTCCATATCTGAGACTGTCCAATGGGAGAAAATTACCCAGGAGCTGACATTCACTAAACAGTCTAGCAGACAAAGCTATTGTTGGTCGCTTGATTTATCCTCAGACAGTACTAAAAGTCAAAACCAGTAAAACACTGAAGAGTGACTGAAGAAACATCACCCCATAAAGTCTGTAAAGAGACACCTTGACCCAAAAACATGCTGTTAAGATCTCTATGCCTAGGGAAGATTTTTTTTTTTTTTTTTTAAAAAGAGGCATGGAGATTTTTTACAATTCGGTGTCTGAGGATAATTCTTTGGTTCTTCTCCCAGGAATTATTTTCAAACAGAAAACAATTTTTCTAAAGTCTTATCCAATGCTTTGTCTAAAAATGCTTAAAATATGGTATCTAAAATGTACACTAAAAAAGTGTCAATTAGGCCGGGCGCGGTGGCTCACGCCTGTAATCCCAGCACTTTGGGAGGCCGAGGCGGGTGGATCATGAGGTCAAGAGATCGAGACCATCCT
>NW_016107896.1:141122-163554 GCF_001604975.1 Cebus imitator | reverse complement strand
GTGACTTCCACAAATTTTTAATAGGAAAAAAAGGGCCTGGGAACCCCATGGACCAAAGCTCTTCCCATTCATGAGCCCCGCACCCCGCGTCAGGATTCTCCCCGGACGACCCTCCCGTGGTCCCCGCACAGCCGGGGAGAGATGCGGCGCTGCGGGTGCAGAGCTGCCCGGAGAGGGCTCCAGGCCAGGGCAGAGTCGCTGCGCAGGGAGGAGACAGGACGCCCGGGGTCCGGCTGTCAGCCGCCATCTTATGTCCGAAGGGGACTGAGGGCCGGGCTCGCCGAGGGGAACTCGGGCCGCGGATTTTGGAGCCGACTGCGGGGAGGCCCGAGTCCCGCCAGTCACTTCCGACCAGTTCCAACCAGGCCCTCCCCCTCTCTCGGGATGTCGGACCCGGCAGGCTCACCATTTCTAGGCTTCAGGGGTTCCCGGCGTCTTAGCTGTGCATCTCCCAGTACCTGCGGGTAACCGGGCCACGGAGGCCGCGCCTCCAGGAGCAGAGGACGCAGCACTGAGGAGAAGAGCGGGCGCTCCGGCTGCAGCCGGAGACAAAGGCCCCGCCAAATCCGGAAGCCAGCCTGTCCGCTCCAGCCGCGTGCCTGATTGGACGGTTCCCAGAACAGCATCTCTGATTGGATGACGTTTAAGGACCCGCCCCCTCAGGCCCTCCGTGGCAGAAGATGCGCTCAGATGCTTTGAATGAAGATCGAGTGAAAGCTAACCAGCAGCCTTTTCAGGCCGGGCTTTCTCCCTGAGCGGAGCCACCTCTACCCCAGAGGGTATTTGCATTTAACCTTGTGTATAAGATCATATGCATTGATATTAAGAAATATAATATTGTGTGAAAAAATAAATTTGGGAGCCCCAAAATCACTAAGTTGTAGGGAAAAGTCAAGCTGGGAACTGCTTAGGGCAAACCTGCCTCCCATTCTATTCAAGGTCACCCCTCTGCTGCTGAGATGATTGCAAATCTGATTGCCTCCTTTTACGAGGCGAATCAGGAACTCAGAAGAATACAACCGTTTGTCTTTTATCTACTTTGGACCTAGTAGGCCCCCCTCACTTCCAGTTTTCTGGCCTTTCCTGACCAAACAAATAAATGTTCATCTTACATATCTTGATTGATGTCTCTGTCTCCCTAAAATGTGTAAAACCAAGCTGTCCTCTGACCACCTAGGGCACATGTCCTCAGAATTTCCTGAGGCTATGTCGTGAACCTGGGTCCTCAACCTTGGCAAAATAAACTTTTTTCTTCTTTTTTGAGACAGTCTCGCTCTTTCACAGGCTGGAGTGCAGTGGCATGATTGCAACCTCTGTTTCCGGCGTACAAGCGATTCTCTTGCCTCAGTCTCCAGAATAGCTGGCTAACTTTTGTATTTTTAGTAAAGATGGCGTTTCACCATGTTGGCCAGGCTGGTCTCCAGCTCTTAACCTAGGTGATGCACCGGCCTCAGCCTCCCAAAGTGCTGGGATTACAGCAGTGAGCCACTGTGTCCAGCCTCAAAATAAACTTTCTAAATTAATGGAGACCTGTCTCAGATATTTGGAGTTCACAATTATATGGCTATTAAAAAATAAAAATATATAACAATTATTTAACAATTTCAGATTTTATGACCTTTCTAATTTCTGGTCCTTTAAGCAGGCAGCTTGAGATTTTAAAATGGGGGCAATCCTCTGAAATGGAATGTGAGCCACATGTGAATTTTAAATTTTCTAGTAGCCAAACTTAAAAAAAAAAAAAGATGTAATGTATTATAACAATTAAATTAACAAAATATATTCAAAGTATTATTTTGATATATGAGCAGAATGTAATTATTGTTATATAATAATGTATTATTTTGTATTACATATATTTTTGAGGGGAGCCAAATCTTTGAAACTAGCCATATATTTTACTGTTCTAGCATATCGCTGTTCAAACCAGCCACATTCCAGACATTCAGTAGCCACACATGACCAATAGCTTCCATGTTGAAGTGCAGCTGAGGTCCAGGGGAGTGAAGAGCCTGAACCTTTTCTACCAGAGATGAGGAAACAGCCTCTCCCTACCAACATCTCTTCAGTTCCAAGGGTGGAACAGATAGTGGCCATGGAAAAAGCAGAGGGGAGCAGGAATAAAATAACCACAAGTACAGCACTGTTGGCCCACTGGTTGCCCACATTTCTTCGACAGATTAGACAGCGAACAAAGAATGATGGGGCACAGAAGAAAACTCAGCTCTGTCTTCAGATCTGTCCACAGTCTTGACCTCCAATGTTTAGATATGAAAAAAATAGATTAAAGGCAAATGTATTTTGTTATTTGGCCTTGACCCTAATGGCCAGTCTGTGGTTAGCTGTTTTCTCTTGTGGTTTGGGGGACTGTGTGGGTGTAAGCAACAATCACATGCAGACATGTCTCCATGTATTTCTGCATTATTCAACATTATCTTACAAGACATCCAACTTCAAAGCAGGGGGAAAGTCAGTAACTACAAGGAGGAAAATTTATTCTTTGTGATGTACAGTTCCATAAATTTCACAACTGTTTAGAGTAGCATATTTGTCTCCACAGTACCATGCAGAGCTGTTTAATTGTCCCCAAAATTATCTGATGCTTTCCATTTTGAGTTAACTTTTATCCTCAACTATTTTTTGGCAATCAGTGATTAGTCGCCTCCTGCATCTCTCCTTCTCCTCGTCTTCCTCCTTCTCCTCCTCCTCTTCTTCCTTCTTTCTTCTTCTCCTTCCTTCTTCTTCATCCTCCTTCTCGTCATTCTTCTCCTTTTCCTCTTCTTTGAGGTTTTGCCATGTTGCCCAGGCTGGTCTAAATATCCTGGGCTCAAACCATCCTCTCATCTCACCCTCCCAAAGTGCTGATATTAAAGGCATGAACCATCAAGGCTGGCCTGATTATTATCAATTCCAATAATTTTCTTTTTCTACAATGCCATATAATTAGGTCATATAGTATGCAGCCTTTTGGATCTTACTTTGTTCACTGAAAGAAATGCATTTCTCTGTAATCTCAGCACTTTGAAAGGCCAAGATGGGTGGATCACAAGGAAAGAAGACTGAGACCATACTGGCTAACACAGGGAAAGCCGTCTCTACTAAAAATACAAAAATTAGCTGGGCGTAATGGCACATGCCTGCAGTCTCAGCTACTCAGGAGGCTGAGGCAGGAAAATTGCTTGAACCTGGGAGTCGGAGGTTGCAGCGAGTCCAGATTGCCCCACGGCGCTCCATCCTGGGCCACAGGGCGAGAGTCTGTCTCAAAAAAACATAAAAGCAAAGAAATGCATTTCTGACTGTTACATACTGTGATGTGGTTCAATAGTTTCTTTTTAGTGACAACTAGAATGATATTGTATGAATGTACCACAGTTTGTTCACTCGCCTTTTGAAAAGCTTCTGGTTAATTAATTAATTATTTTTTTTTTTTTGAGAGGGAGTCTTGCTGTGTCACCCAGGCTGGAGTGCAGTGGTGTAATCTCGGCTCACTGCAACCTCTGCCTACTGGGTTCAAGTGATTCTCCTGCCTCAGTCTCCCCAGTAGCTGGGATTACAAGTGCCTGCCACCATGCCCAGCTAATTTTTGTATTTTAGTAGAGATGGATTTCACCACATTGGCCAGGATAGTCTCAATCTCTTGACCTCAAGTGATCCACCCACCTCAGCCTCCCAAAGTGCTGGGATTACAGGCATGAGCCACCTCACCCGGCCTTATTTATTTATTTATTTATTTATTTATTTTTGAGATGGTGTTTCACCCTTCTCCCCTAGGCTGAAGTGCGGTGGCTTGATCTTGGCTCACTGCAACCTCCATGTCCCAGGTTCCAGCGATTCTCCCGCCTAGTCTCCCCAGTAGCTGGGATTATAAGTGCCTGCCACCACACCCAGCTAATTTTTGTATTTTTAGTAGAGACGGGGTGCCATCATGTTGGACAGAATGGTCTCGAACTCATGACCTCAGATGATCCACCCCTTTGACCTCTCAAAGTGCTGAGGTTACAGGCGTGAGCCACCCTGCCAGGCCAACTTCTGGTTTAAATCTAGCTTTTGAATTACAAATAAAGTGAACAATAAAAATCTACGAAAAAGGTTTTTATTTTTTTTTTATTGACGCACGTGGCTATTTCTTTCTTTTAAAAAAGTATTAATAAAGGCTGGGTGCGGTGGCTCATGCCTGTAATCCCAGCACTTTGGGAGGCTGAGGCAGGCGGATCACCTGAGGTCGGGAGTTCGAGAGCAGCCTGACCAACATGGTGAAACCCTGTCTCTCTAAAAAAAAAAAAAAATTTCCAAAAGAAAAAAAAGTATTAATAGTGTATATATATGTGTATATATATGTATATATATATATATATATTTTTATACATATATAATATATATGTATATATATCTATATATATATATATATTTTTTTTTTTTGAGAGTCTTGCTCTTTCGCTAGGCTGGAGTGCAGTGGCATGATCTCAGCTCACTGCAACCTCCACCTCCCGGGTTCAAGCAATTTTCCTGCCTCAGCCTCCTGAGTAGCTGGGACTACAGGCATGTGCCACTGTGCCTAGCTAATTTTTGTATTTTTAGTAGAGACGGGGTTTCACCATGTTGGTCAGGCTGGTCTTGAACTCCTGACCTCAGGTGATCTGCCTGTCTCGGCCTCCCAAAGTGCTGGGATTACAGGCGTAAGCCACTGCAACCGTCTAATTTTGTATTTTTAGTAGAGATGGGGTTTCACCATGTTGGTCAGGCTGGTCTTGAACTCCTGACCTCAGGTGATCTGTCTGTCTTGGCCTCCCAAAGTGCTGGGATTACAGATGCTTTTAAGAGAAAGAAACACATCACAGAAAAACACTTCCGCTGGCCTGGAAGTAAGTGACTTCTAGGTGGGCCATGTTGTAAGCTGCTGATTGTGGCCACATGGCAGGAAATATATATTGCCATTCCTGCCTCCCACATGTTGCTTTCAGTAGGGAGGTCAGGAGAATCCCATCGCAGAGAACAAAAAGAGGATCTCATTTACAGAAGAAATAATCACCTATCACCTGGAATAGCATATGATAAACAAAGGAGATCACGACATGACTACATCAATGAGGAGAAAAAGGCAACCTGGCTGAAAGGACTCACTGGCATCATGAAGCCACATTAAGTAAGCTGTAGTGAATAGTCAGCCTCTGGGATACCAATAGTCTCCCCAGAAGGCTGAACTCATTCTAATAAAATCAGAACGTCTGCACCATTTTGGTGGCCAAGTGTTACTGTATGTGTTACAGAAATGTCATAAAGTCCAGTGGGTACTCTCCTAGAATTGAAGTCATTATGAAAAAGCATACCAGCTTGGTGCCTTGGCTCATGCCCATAATCCTAGTGATGCAGCATTATTGTCCGGGGTAAATCCCTGAGATTTGTTGTCTCATGGCCATGGAAAAGTAGAACATGGACACACACAGAGTTAGGTTCAGAGTGGATGTTTAATAGGCGAAAGACAGAGAAGAGTTCTCTGCGGCAGAGAGGGGTCTTGAAGAAGTGGTAGCTGGTTCCATGGTGAAATGGCAGGTGTTTTATAGATGATCTTGACGAGGCAATGTCTGATTTACATAGGGCATGAAAGATGGGTTGGATTAGGTGTGCCATTTGTATACAGAGCAAAAAAATGGTTAGGACTAGTTGTGCCACTTGCATAAGTATGAAAATCTGGCTGCCCCCACAATCATTTTTTATTATGCAGATGAGTTTTCTGCCTGGCCAATGCCATGTTGCCTATTTCTTTAATGTACACACGGTGAGAAAAGGGAGGAAGGAGCCTCTGCGTTGAACATCACCAGCTCTCAGGTAACCCTTTTCTAAGGGCATAGCTGCTGGCATTTAAAAGTGCCAGCTTCCAGTTTGCTTATCTATGTTTGCAGCTCTAATTTTCAGGCTGCTTTTGGTTAAAAGGGAAACCTTGCCAGGAACTCTCTCACCTTCACGATGTGCCTAAACAATTTCTTTCTATCTTCTGTACCACTAGCATTTTGGGAGTTTGAGGTGGATGGATCACTTGAGCCCAGGAGTTTGAAATGAGCCTGGGCAAAATGACAAAAAACCATTTCCACTAAAAGTATAAAAATTGCCCGGCATGATGGCACACAGTTGTGTTCCCAGATACTAAGGAGTCTGAGGTGGGAAGATCACTTGAGCCTGGAAAATGGCGGCAGCAGTGAGGCGAGATTACACCACTGCATTCTAGCCTGGGTGACACAGTGAAACCCAGTCTCAAAAAAAGAGAAAAGGAAAAGCATACCTAATCATTTGTTTTCACAATTAAAAATCCTTGAAACCATAGTGAGCTTCTTCTAATTTTTATAGAGTTCTGCTATACTGTACTATAATACTGACTTTTACTTATTTTATTTTATTTTTTTTTAAAGATGAGGTTTCACCATGATGGCCAGGCTGGTCCTGAACTCCTGACCTCAGGTGATCCACCCACCTTGGCCTCCCAAAGTGCTAGGATTACAGGCGCGAGCCACCACGCCCAGCCAATAATGAACTTTAAATACCTTAATAGAAATATTTTTTCTTTCTTTCTTTTTTTGAGATGGAGTCTCACTTTATCTTCCAAATTGGAGTGCAGTGGCAGGATCCTGGCTCACTTCAACATTTGTCTCCCAAGTTCACATGATTCTCCTGCCTCAGCCTCCCAAGTAGCTGGGATTACAGGCACACGCCATCACATCCGGCTAATTTTTGTATTTTTAGTAGAGATGGGGTTTCACCATGTTGGCAAGGCTGGTCTGGGACTCCTGACCTCAAATGATCCACTCACATCAGCCTCACAAAGTGTTAGGATTACAGGCATGAGCCCCCACACCCAGCCATAATATGAATATTTCCTGAATGCATAAATAGGTATGTAGTTTCTCTTAGAGTAACAAGATAAAAGTAACAATTAAAGACAACATTTGAAATAGAATAACATTCATCAAAACCACATCTTTTCAATGGCTTGGCATAACTGCCATGTTTTCTGATTCAACAGATTACTAACAACAAGGAAAGACAAGAGTTTTGCTTTGCTCAATTATTAAGTTCTGGATCTTTTGAAATCTACAATCCTGGCTAAACAATTTGAAGGGAGAATTCTTTAGGTGCTTCCTAGGGTTTCCAAGGCAACAGAAGAATGTTCATAGGCAGGAAAATGGATGATACACATACATATTGTTCTTCTCTGATTTGCTTTCACATTTAAAAATTGAAAACTGTAAATCTAGTCTCTCAATTTAGAGTAAATTAGCATAAGATTTATTTTTCAACAAAGCAAATAATTGTAGAAAACTGATGGGTAACAAATGCCATTAGCCACCAAAAACAGTATGACCAGATTCAGAGTGTATCTAGCCATGCAAGCGACGGCCCGATTAAATGAAGACCTGGGAAGCGCACGTGGACAGAATTTCTGTGCAATGTGATGTACCTCTCCTCAGCACCTTCTTCTGCCTGTGTACAGAGATGCCAATTTCCCCTGAGTGACTCGAGGTAAATACAGGGAACTGAGAATGCTGTGTTCAGAGGGATTACTGGGAACATGGTTAACACACATTTACCATATTATTATGAAATTTATTTTTATTTTTTCAAGTGGAGTTTTGCTCTTGTTGCCCAGGCTGGAGTGCAATGGCGCGATCTCGGCTCACTGCAACCTCCGATTTCCGGGTTCAAACAATTCTCTTGCCTCAGCCTCCCAAGTAGCCGGGATTACAGGCAAGCACCACCACGCCCAGCTAATTTTGTATTTTTAGTAGAGACAAGAGTTCTCCATGTTGGTCAGGCTGGTCTTGAACTCCCGACCTCAGGTGATCCACCTGCCTCAAGCCTCCCAAAGTACTGGGATTACAGGTGTGAGCCACTGCGCGTGGCCTATAATGAAATTTTATGTACGTACTTTGCTTCAGAAAGGCTTTTATTAAAATACTGTTTATCTACATTACTTAATTTAGATTCATGAAAAAGATAAATGACTTACCTGGTAAGTTCAGGTAGTAAATGTTGACAGATTCCATAAAACACACTTGAATGAGATAAAATCTTCTTAGCTAAAATTTTATCAATAAATTTAGGGAAAAATAGAAAATCAGTACTTTGTGTTAAATAACATTGTTCAGCACATGAGTACTACTCAAACGAGTGCTCTTCATCATCATCTTTAAAATGGCAATAGCACCACGTGCTTTCCTGGCACTAGCTGGCTTGTTTTTAATTGGTGTAAAGTGAAGAAGGCATTGAAATAGAGAAGAAAGGTGATAGTAATTGAATACTTACATAAAATACATTTTTTTTTTTTTGAAACAGAGTCTTGCTCTGTAACCCAGGCTGGAGTGCAATGACATACTCTCAGCTCACCACAACCTCCACCTCCCGGGTTCAAGCAATTCTCCTGCCTCAGCTTCCCAAGTAGCTGGGATTACAGGTGTGCGCCACCACACCTGGTTAACTTTTGTATTTTTAAGTAGAGACGGAGTTTCACCATGTTGGTCAGGCTGGTCTCAAACCCCTGACCTTGTGATCAGCCCGACTCAGCCTCCCAAAGTGCTGGGATTACAGGCATGAGCCACTGCGCCTGGCTTAAAATACAATTTTTAATAAAAAGTAGTATTTGGGTCAGGCACGGTGCTTCACACCTGTAATCTCAGCACTTTGAGAGGCTGAGGTGGGTGGAACACAAGGTCAGGAGCTCAAGACCAGCTTGTCCAACATGGTGAAACCCTGTCTCTCCCAAAAACACACAAAAATTAGTCAGGCGTGGTGGCAGGTGCCTATAATCCCAGCTACTCAGGAGGCTGAGGCAGGAGAATCACTTGAACTCAGGAGGCAGAGGTTGCAATGAGCTGAGATCGTGCCACTGCACTCTATCTGGGTAACAGAGCAAGACTCCATCTCAAAAAAAAAAAAAAAAAGAAGCAGCAGCAAATGTGTCTTCTCAGCATCTCTTTTTAAATTTATTCACTGAAGAAATAGAAGAATGCAGATAGTTGATGAAAAATAATATGATTCCTCAAAGATGATGAAGTCCTCTTAACCTGAAAAAAAAAAAAAACAACCCACAGGGGATGGTGACATGAGCAGAAAATATATTATTTTTCTAAGCTTCTAATATTTCAGTATACAATTTGCATTGCTTTAACAAACATATAATTTCTTTGGTTTTGATTCTTCAGGATACAATTCCATTTCCTAGTAAATCAAAATTGAGAGACATAGGGAAGACCCATTACTTTTGACCCATGTCTGCTCCACCCCCAGCCCCAGGCAATCATCATCCTGCTCTCTGCTTCTATAGTTTTTTTTTTTTTTTTTACACTCTACATAGAAATAATATTATGTGGGTTCTTTCCTATGCTGACTTATTTTATTTAGCATAATGTCCTTCAGGTTCATTGATGTTGCAAAAACAGGAGTTGCTTCTTTTGAAGGGCTGAGTAGCATTTCATTGTGTAAATATACCACATTTTCGACATTCATTCACCTGTTAACACTTAGTTTGATTCCATACCTTAGGAGTAATTGTGAAGAATCCACTTTCTTTTTTAAAAAATTTTGTTTTTAGGGCCGGGCGCGGTGGCTCAAGCCTGTAATCCCAGCACTTTGGGAGGCCGAGGCGGGTGGATCACGAGGTCAAGAGATTGAGACCATCCTGGTCAACAAGGTGAAACCCCGTCTCTACTAAAAATACAAAAATTAGCTGGGCATGGTGGCGCACGCCTGTAGTCCCAGCTACTCGGGAGGCTGAGGCTGGAGAATTGCTTGAATCAAGGAGGCGGAGGTTGCGGTGAGCCGAGATCGCGCCATTGCACTCCAGCCTGGGTAACAAGAGCGAAACTCCATCTCAAAAAAAAAAAAAAAAAAAAAAAAAAGGAAAGTAATAGCCTACAACATATTGTGCACTTGTCTTAGTTTGTCTATGGCATCCCTAGCTTGAGGAAGCTGACATTACTGAAAATAATATTGCTACAGTAATAATATTTAGAGCAAATACTTACTAGCTTGTAAACCTTTGCCTTAATAAACCTTAGATAAATGTCATTCTGACTTCATCCTTTTGGTACAGCTGCTTCCAGTTCTAGAGACTCCTTCCCACCAAAGTCAACCAACCGATGGAGTTTTCAGCTTTTTATGTTTATTTTTACCCTGTAAGCTTTATAGTTGATGTCATTATACTGGGAATTTCTGAGCCTTAGAGCTGACTATCGTACCTAATCCTTCTTGTCTCACATTCTCTGCTGCTGGGTCCCTCTCTCCCCGTATTTGAGTCTTAATCAGGCCTCAGTTTGGAGGAACCAGTGGAAAGCATTGCCATATATGCTGGGCTGAGAATGAGGATCCTCTTGAGGATAAAGACTTTGCATTTATTATTCATACTACAAAGCTGTATTTCTGAGATGTGGATATGTTTCACTCAAATTAAATATAAATAATTTTATCAGCATGCCAATATGCTGAAAATAACTGTATCAAGTTCACCAAATGTTATGCTTTAGACTCCCCCAACACAAAGATCGATATATATGCATCGATATATATGCATTGGATTTCCCCCAACACAAAGATCAATATATATGCATCGATATATATGCATTGGACCTTTTAAAGATTTTTTTCCTACTTTATGCTGATATTAAGCTACACAAAGCTTACCAAAAGCTTTATTTTACCAAATTTTTCATGCCAAAAGTTCAAATAAATATTGAAAATGACACTCTGCATTACCGTTTTCCAGGTGATCTACTTTGCATTTATTAGTACCACCTTTCAGTTTTTCCTTATGTGGTGTAAGGTTATAAAGATGCCTTCCAAAGGCCGGTGCAGTGGCTCACACCTGTAATCCCGGCACTTTAGGAGGCCGATGCGGGCAGATCACGAGGTCAGCAATTCGATACCAGCCTGACCCAACTTGGTGAAACCCCATCTCTACTAAAATTACAAAAATTAGCCAGGTGTGGTGGCACACACTTGTAATCCCAGCTACTCAGGAGGCTGAGGCAGAAGAACTGGCTTGAACCTGGGAGGCAAAGGTTGCAGTGGGCCAAGATTGCTCCACTGCACTCCAGCCTGGGTGACAGAGTGACTCTCAAAAAACAAAAAAGCAAAACCAACAACAAAAAACCATCCAGCTGATTTCTTAGGTAATAGCAGAATCTGTTTTTTCAGTAGCATAAGAATTCTTGATATACCTCCTTTAGAGGTACTGAGTAGAACTGTATATGGGTACTGAAATCTGGATTTGTAAGCTCATTAGACACTAAGTCTTGGCAATACATTATAGTTCAATATTTTTGTCTAAATTCTTCTTGAGCCGCATCCATTTGTAATGTAATACTGAGTTGCTAATAGCTTCTTCATACTAAGCCAGAACTCATTTTAACTGGTGGTTTCATTTTAAATGTATGAGCTGTATCACATAACAGTCAAATAAGTAATACAAATTTAATTCAAAGACTATGGAAAGGACAGTCATATAGCACACTGATAGTGAACTGGAATTTGGCACCTGACACTGATTAACAGGTTGAGCAGATTCAACTAGACCTGAATCTCTGAAAGAATACTGAACGACAGAATTTTCTGATTAAAAATATCTTTGACAATTTAATAGACCTATGAAATTTGAAAAATATCAATTTGTTTACCCATCATCAATCAATATTAGGTTAAAAGTTTTTAAACACATCATAAAAAAATTAATCCACTAACCCCAGAATTACTCTGATTAAAACAAAAATTTAGTGTATTTATTTGAAAACACCAAATTAGGCCGGGCACGGTGGCTCACGCCTGTAATCCCAGCACTTTGGGAGGCCGAGGTGGGCCGATCACAAGGTCAGAAGTTCGAGACCATCCTGGCCAACATGGTGAAACCCCTTCTCTACTAAAAATACAAAAATTAGCCAGCCATAGTGGTGCATGCCTGTAGTTCCAGCTACTTGTGAGGCTGAGGCAGGAGAATCAGCTTGAACCTGGGAGGCAGAGGTTGCAGTGAGCGGAGATTGCGCCATTGCATGCCAGCCTGGACGACAGAGCGAGACTGTGTCTTAAAAAAAAAATGAGAAAACATCAAATTATTAATTAAAAATATCCATTTTGAACAGATCTTTGATCTTTTATATATAACTACTACGTAAAGACTAATACTAGGCAGGGTGCGGTGGCTCACGCCTGTAATCCCAGCACTGTGGGAGGCCAAGGCAGGGGCATCACCTTAGGTCAAGAATTCAAGACCAGCTTGGCCTATATGGTGAAATCCCATCTCTACTACAATACAAAAATTAGCCTGGCATGATGGCGGGTCCTTGTAATCACAGCTACTCAGGAGGCTGAGACGGGAGAAGCGCTTGAACCTGGGAGATGGTGGTTGCAGTGAGCTGAGATTGCTCCACTGCACTCCAGCTGGGGTGGCTGAGCGACACTCGGTCTCCAATAATAATAATAGTAGTAGTAGTAGTAATAATAATTAGCTAATACCGGCCGGGCGCAGTGGCTCACCCCTGTAATCCCAGCACTTTTGGAGGCCGAGGCAGGTGGATCACTTGAGGTCAGGAGTTTGAGGGCAGCCTGGCCAACATGGAGAAACCCTGTCTTTATTAAAAAAGAAAAAGAAAAGAAAAAAGAGAGCAGAGTTGAGTCAAGGGTTGTTTGCCGGTTGTGGTGGCTCATGCCTGTAATCCCAGTACTTTGGGAGGCTGAGGCAGGCAGATCATCTGAGGTCAGGAGTTTGAGGCCAGCCTGGACCACATGGTGAAACCCTGTCTTTAAAAAAAAAAAAAGCTAATACTAATATGTTTGATTTATGAAAGATTTGTGAATGTCTATCACTATAGTTAAAAATCATAAAATTACATAAACATACTGTCTAAATAATTTTGATTAAAATATTTGGTATTTTGAGTACCAGTATTTATACAATATGGCAAATTCAGGCTTATTTTATGAAATGGCAAAGAGTATTTTACTTTTTTAAAAATATTTTTTAAATTTCTATTTTATTTATTTATTTATTTATTTATTTAGAGATGGAGTTTTGCTCTTGTTGCCCAGGCTGAAGTGCAGTGGTGCCATCTCGGCTCACCACAACCTCCACCTCCCAGGTTCAAGCAATTCTCCTGCCTCTGCCTCCCTAGTAGCTGGGATTACAGGTGTGCACCACCAGGCCCGGCTAATTTTGTATTTTTAGTAGAGTCAGGGTTTCTCCATGTTGGTCAGGCTTGTGTGGAACTCAGACCTCAGGTGATCCTCCTGCCTTGGCCTCCCAAAGTGCTGGGATTACAGGCGTGAGCCACCATAACTAGCTAAAAAACAATATATATAGATAGATAGATAGATAGTTACTGTTGTACTATTTTATAAAATAAGCCTGAAGTTGTCGACACATTTTTTTAAAGAAGCCAATCTTTTCTAAAGGAAGATTTACACATCAAAAACTAGACATATAAATGTCATATTAGATACATCATTTGCTGAACCCTAATCTGTAAAGTTTGTTTGCGTACACCAATCATAGATTATCTAAAACACAATAAAGTTTTTTAATGTTATATTTAACATACAAAAGTTCAAAATATATGTAGACAGACAGGAACTGTGGCTGCTACTTTAGAAAAACAAATGTTTGGCCAGGCACAGTGGTTCACACCTATAATCCCAGCACTTTGGGAGACCAAGGCAGGTGCATCATTTGAGGTCAGAAGTGTGAGACCAGCTTGGCAAACATGGTGAAACCCCGTTTCTTCTAAAAAACACAAAAATTAGCCAGGTGTGGTGGCACGAGCCTGTAGTGTCAGCTACTTGAGAGGCTGAGGCAGGAGAGTTAATTGTACCCAGGGGATGGAGGTTGCAGCGAGCCCAGAACACCCTGCTGCACTCCAGCCGGGGCAACAGAGTGAAACCACATCATAAATAAATAAATAAATAAATAAATAAATAACCTACTGAACAAAAAGAAATTAAAATAGTAAACTAAACTGTCACAGCTTAGATTAAAAACATGATAAATGACTTTTTTTTTTTTCAGGTGGAGTTCTGCTCTGTTGCCCAGACTGTAGTGCAAATGGCCCGATCTCAGCTCACGGCAACCTCTGCCTCCCAGGTTCAAGCGATTCTTTTGCCTCAGCCTCTGGAGTAGCTGGGATTACAGGCACATGCCACCACTCCAGGCTATTTTTTTTTTTTTTTTTGGATTTTTAGTAGAGGCAGAGTTTCTCCATGTTGGCCAGGCTGGTCTTAAAGTACTCAGGTAATCCACCTGCCTCAGCCTCCCAAAGTGCTGGCATTACAGGCGTGAGCCACCACATCTGGCCATAAATGACATTTTATTTGCACTTATGCTTAATCACCTTTAGTCATTTTGGAACATGCAGGAAATGCTGCGGTGGTGACTTGCTGGGTGGTGACTGGGATGGTATTTACTGTCCTAGGGACGGTGGGATCCAGTGGACCAGAATCGTCAGCACCTGACTATGTTCACTGCTGTCCTTTCTCTCCGTGATCTAAGATTCGTGAGAGAGGAAGGAAGGAAGGAAGGAAGGGAGGGAGGGAGGAAGGGAAAGGAAAGGAAAGGGACAGAGCAACTCACCATTGCCCCTGTGATGCTGGCCACAAAATCTATTTATGGTGGGCCTGCTGTGTGTTGCTTGGATGTGGCATGACATGTTCATACCAGCCCTCAAGATGCCTTCAGTAGGGAGCCAGGTAAGTAAGCAAATAATCAGCATGCATGAGTTGCTACTCCCTGCTTTAGAGGCTGCATCTCTTACTTGGTATCTACTTGTAAGTAAAATTTCCATCTCTAAAGATTTCTATTTACTGAAAGAAAACAGCAAATGATGGACTATTCTGGCTCACAGCTTCTTTTAAGTTATGGAAAGATGTTAATGATAGATTGTGTTCAGTGAAAAAATGGTATGCAATGCATGCTCAAAGTTGTGAAAAATAAACACTTTTGGAAAGGGTTATATCAAAATGTCAGAGGGATAGGTGGTCTCTGAGTGATGATGAGTCTTAATGACACAGGGAGTAGAAACAAATTATTTGGCAGATAGTGAGCATAAGAGTCCTGGCAGAGCTTCCCTTTTGGCAAAAAGCAGCCAAAAAAATATTATTATATTCTACCAACAAAGATCAGCCTAAAAAATGGAGCTGCAAACATAGATAAGCAAACTGAGAATTGGAAGGGTGAAAGCCGGCAGCTGTGCCAATAGAAAAGGACTACCTGGGAGCCAGACATGTCCAACGTGTGGCTCCATTTTGTTGTTGTTGTTACTTTGTGTATAGTAAAGGAATGGGCACCATGGTGCAGTTTAGGAAGAAGACCTGCTTGCGTAATAAAAGATTAGGGTGCGGGTGGCCAGAAATGTGTACCCTATGCAAACGACACATTTAGTTCTAACCAATTTTTCATGCTCCGTACAGATGACACACCTGTCCAACCAATCTTTCGTGCCCTATGTAAATCAAACACCACCCCCTGCTCAGGCATCTATAAAATCCCCTGCAGTTTACTGTGGATCCAGCAGCCCATTTGGGACCCCTTTTTCTGCAGCAGAGGGAACTATTCTCTTTCATCTCTTACACTTCTGCTCTTAACCTCACTCTTGTGCATCTGTGTCCTAGATTTTTATGGCCGTGAGACAATGAATCTTGGGTACCACCCCAGAAGGCCAAGGATGCTTCATTAATTCCCTGGAAAATGACACTGAACCCCTGTCCTGAAGACAGAGAGGATGCTCATCCAAGGTGAGCCATGGATTCATTCCTTGTTTCTCTTCTATTTACAGATAAAAATAAGAATGGCTGATATTACTGAGCACTTACTATGGGCCAAGCACTGTTGCTAAGCAAATCACATAATAACTCATTTAATTCTCCCTCAGCAACCTTGGCAGGCCTATCAGATTCCAGTGCTTATTTTCCATTGTTTCTTCAAATGTGGCAGCATTCAGGAGAATCTTTTTCTTTCTTTTTAGGGTTGAATACTGTTTGTTTGTTTGGACAGAGTTTTGCTCTTATTGCCCAGGCTGGAGTGTAATGGCATGATCTCGGCTCACTGCAACCTCCACCTCATGGATTCAAGCAATTCTCCTGCCTCAGCCTCCCGAGTAGCTGAGATTACAGACATGTGCCACCACGCCTGGCTAATTTTGTATTTTTAGTAGAGACAGGGATTCTCCATGTTGGTCAGGCTGGCCTTGAACTCCCGACTTCAGGTGATCCACCTGCCTCAGCCTCCCAAAGTGCTGGGATTACAGGCATAAGACACTGTGCCTGGCCTGAATACTATTTTTTATCCATGAAAGAGGATCTCTGATTTCTCCTAAATGATGGCAGTTTTTAAATTTTGTTGCAATATCCAGTGACTTCTTTTCATTGGAAGAAACGGAGGCATGCAGTTTTATTTTTGTCAGCATGCTCAGGGTCACAAAGGTATGGACACCTAGGAGCCAGGGTGATTTTCTGATGACAACAAGAGTTACTGGAAGGCACAGGTAGGTGAGAGACTGATTGGGATGCTGGTTTGAAAGTGCAAGATGGAGCTTCCTAAGGGGCAGGTAGCTGGGAGAAAAGAGGCCAGTGAGAGGCAGGAGCAGCAGCCCAGGCTGTCATCGAGGAGGGGACGATGTGGCCTAAATGGAGAAATGCATATGGGTCTGAAAGGTTTAGACAAATGTGGATTTCAGTACACCCTCTCCCCACACCCCACTTATCAGCTGTGAACCTGGGGCGAGGCACTCCTTTCTGTGCCTGTATGACTTAGCTGAGGTGACCACTAAGCAGGAGCAGTGCCTGGCTGGTGACCATACGAAGTAGCTGCATGTGGCAGCTTTCTTCCCTACCCACTTGAAGCAGAAATTGGTGACCAGTTTTTCCCTCTGAGTCTCGCAGCTGGCACCAGAGAAAGTCTGAGGCTGCTTGTTCAGATAGGGCCACCACGATGCCTGGGCAGCAAGGCAAATCTGATCCTTGGGCCACTTTGGAAAAGGTGGGGAAGAAGACAGAACCAGAAAAACTGGGGCCAGTTGCCTGGATTCCAGTCCATATGCAGGCCCAGCCCCTTCTCGCTCCAGCTGTGCTGTGTCTGCTGGGTCCTGAGCCAACTGACAACTGGTTCCTGCCCTGTGCCCTCAGGAAAGTCCCATAGACCAGGGAAAACTCACAAACAAAGCCATTGGGTAATGCCAGAGAACACACACACACCAACTCCTCAGGCCAATGTCTAACTAAACCCCAATAGCTACTCTGGGAAAGAGATATCATTGTCTCCATTTTAAAGATAAGGAAACTGCACCTTGGAGAGCCATGTGGCCAGAGTCATTTAGCCTGGCAGTGGTGGAGGCAGGACAGAAGTCATTAACTTGTCCAGCCGCAAGGCTCGTTTCCAGCCTAGCCCAGAAGACATCATCCTCTGCAGGCCTGGCTGTGACCACGCCCCTGTGACTCACTTCTGAGACCACCGACAGGAAAAGGAGGCTCTGTTTTGAGCAACGAGGAGCCCATGCCAAGCACAGCCACCTGCTCCTACAGAAAAGAGTGGGGCTGAAATCTTCATGGTTTCCAGTTTTTCATATCTACCATGAGCCAACAAAGGCTTGTGGCTGTTGATCCTCAGGTAAATTGTCCAACCTCCAGATGGAGCAGAGCGAGGGGGAAGGAAGCCTGCTGGTTCTTGTCTCAGCTCAGCTTCTGAGCTCTGTAGGCTTGCACTAGCCTGGCCCCAACATGAAGCCTGTTTCCTGCCATACAATGGGGACATTGATACAAACCACACACACAATAAGAATCAAAAGGACCTCACCTGCCATGGAGTCCGTCCTTAGAGAGCTCTCATGCTCTTGGGTAAAATATTTCCTCAGAGACAGAGCTTATGGGTCAGGGACATGGGTCCTGCCACTGAGCTGCTCTGTGACTCTAAAACAGTGGCTTCCCTTTGCTGATCTCAGATCCGCACTGGACAGGCTGCTCTGACCTCCTGTGTCCCTGGGCTGGGAAGAGACTGAGTCCCCAGCTTGTCCAAGAACCCTTGGCCATGACTGAATGTGGCAACCTGGCCCCAGTGTCTTAGTTTATTGGAGCAGCAGGAAAAGAACACAAAACCCAGGGCAGCTAACCAGGGAACCCACTCTCCTTGACTCACAAGGATTTGTTGTGATTGAACCAGCCTGTGCCTCTGTACCCATGCTGCTCCTTCTATCCACTCCTATTCTGAGACACGCAGATGTCCTCTCATGGATTTTCTTTCTCTCTCTCTCTCTCTCTCACACACACAACACACACACACACACACACACACACACACACACACACACACACCCCTAACCCCTCCTTCAGGCTTGTAAGTCACTGTCCACAAAACCTGCCTTGAGCGCCCCCCTGGCCTTGCCGCTCCCTCATTCCCTCCCGCAGCCCCGAGTGGGGGTGCACAGGCTCCCGGGGCAGGAGGAGGCAGGTTCTGGGAGGTTGGGTCGCACCGCTCCGGCCCCGCGTGGGTCCTCTCACCAGCTGGGGAAGTGACCCGGGGTAGAGAGCACCTCAGTGCCGCTCTTGATTGTAGAGGAATCCTTCCTCAGCAGACAGAGGGTCCTGGAGGGCCTGGGGGCTTGGTCTCTCACTGCCACCAAACGACCTGGGTCATGGAGGCAGCAGGCGGCAAACACTGAGGCAACCGACTTGCCTGACTTTAATCCTCAGGGTTTTTTTTTGGTTTGTTTTTAAGTAAAATGCAGATGCAGGGTTCTGGGCTGCGGACTCCCAGAGCCCCATGGGGCTGAGCGAGGTTGGTGCTGGCGTCCCGCTCCACTCCCAAACCGCGGCCGTAGTGTTTGCGGCGCAGAGGGTCCCCAGCGCGACGGATCCCGAACAGACCCGGGCGGCTCCCGGCAACCCGGCGTCCCCCGGGACGCAGCCCAGAAGGGTGAGGCCACCCGAGCCGGAGCCCGAGACCCGGGCCCACCGCGCCAGGCTGGGGTGGTCCCTACCGCCGGATAGGGAAGGGGCTCCGAGCTCCTGGGCGCCCGCGGGAGCCACAGGGCCCTGTGGGGTGAATCCGGGTCGGGACCCTCCGACCCGGGTGTGGGGACAGAGGGTGCGCGGGTGGGCGAGAGCCTGGACGCCGCTGTGAGCCCGACCTCCCGGCGCTTTGCAGGCCCGGGCGCGGGGCCGAGGGGCAGCCCCAGGCCCTCTCCACAAGCCAGACCCCACGACCCCACGACTCGAGGGGCTGCCGCCGCTCCCGGCCGCTGAGTGAGCCCGGGGGTGCCCTCCGCCTCCAGGCCTGGACCCCTGACTGGCTCCCGGAGCCCGGACTGTGCCTTCCGCAACAGGGCTGTGCTGCAGGTGGGAGAAATGCTATTTGCTCCCAGATTTGGGGTCGCTAGGTTGCTTGTAGGCGGTTCTGCTTGGCCCCTTGCCCTTGTTAACCTTGACCGCGGCGGCTGGGTGGGCAGGGCTGGACACCCTGGGCTCCGCCCCAGTTTTCTCTTGCTGGGTGACGGGCTCTGGCACTCAGGGCCTCCGTTTCCACGGCAGACAGAGGAACACGGCTTGAGCCACTTGGCGTTCAGACGGTTTGGTCTTTCTTCTGCCCCCCGCCCCCCATAGGAGTGAGTTAGCTTGCCTTCGGAGAGCCCCCGGCCCATCCGCACATAACATAAAAAGCTTCCTGGGAAAAAATTCAAGCTGCAGGCACAGACAACGGAAAGATCACAGGGTGTTGTCCCTGGAGACATGCCCAGAGCTGCACAGGTAGAATAAAAACTTGCGCAAACCTCCAACTCAGATACGGGAACAAGGTCTGCCACAGAAATGCCTTTGTGTTTTGTACAGTCAGTGGGCTCCCGGAGAAGGTTTCTCCTCTTTTCGGGCATGGGCGCGGTGGAATCTGGTGGGCACTCTGCTTTCCTTTACTGGGATTGTAAGTCTAGCCTCTAGGAATCATCACTTCACCCCGTGATTGGTCCCAGGTCAAGGTCACAGGCCAGGCTTTTCCTTTAGCTCCTGATTGGTCCCGTGCCAAGCTGAGTCATGCATTCGCCAAGACAGCCTGCTGACCAAGAACATTCCTTCCCCTTCCCAGTTCATAAAAACCCTGGAACTCGGCGGGGCGCGGTGCCTCATGCCTGAATCCCAGCACGCTGGGAAGGTGAGGCTGGCGGATCACGAGGTCGGGAGATGGAAACCATCCTGGCCAACGTGGTGAAACACCACTAAAATACAAAAAAATTAGCCTGGCATGGTTGCACATTCCTGCAATCCCAGCTGCTCGGGAGGCTAAGGCAGGGGAATCCCTTGAACCCAGGAGGCGGAGGTTGCAGTGAGCTGAGATTGCGGCACTGCACTCCAGCATAGTGACAGAGCAAGACTCTGTCTCAAAAACACCAAACCAAGGGTCAGGAGTTCCAGACCAGCTGGCCAACATGGTGAAACCCCTTCTCTACTAAAAAATACAAAATTTAGCTGGGAATAACGGCAGGCACCTATAATCCTGGCTACTCAGGTGGCTGACGCATGACAATCATTTGAACCCAGGACACAGAGATTGCAGTGAGCCGAGATTGTGCCACTGCACTCCAGCTTGTGTAATACAGCAAGATTCAGTCTAAAAAAAGATAATAAATGGTTGCCAAAATGTGCATTATTATTTCCATTTTGCGAAGTTTAGACTCTGAAGCCGATTTTATAGTTTGACACACTCGAGTAAAATATTTCTTCCTTTTTAATTAAAAAAAACCCTATAGTTAATTACCAAGTATTTCTTCAAGGTAGAGTATTATTTGAGATTCTGATAAAAGTTTTAGGGGCTAGGTTTGAAAAATACTTGTTTTTTAATACATAAATTACACTTTTGATTGAGGTGGATCCAAGATGGCCATTTAGGAACAGCTCAGGATTGCAGCTCCCAGAAACCAGAGGGTGAGTGAAGGCAGCATTTTTATTGCCCACAGACTACGAAATTCCCAGGCAGAGGAGCTCCAGGGGTCGCCAGCGGGGCTGTTTCGCCCAGCGCGGCTGTATCGTCGGTGCAGCTGCTTTGCCCCGCGAGGCTGCTTTGTCAGCGCCCCAGCGCATTGGTTCTCCGTACAAAATACACTGGTTCGGGTGCCCTTTTGGCTGGCGATTGGAGCCATGGGAAGTCGCCCATTCATCTGTTTAAAAAGGGGACTGAACAGGGAACCAGGACAGTAGATTCCAGGGAAAAAAAAGTGCACGAATCTCAGTGCTGCTGTTTAAGCCAGCACAGTGAGTCACTGCACAGGAAAACACACAGATCCCGGCGCCTCTTCAACAGGCGACAGGAACACCAACTTAAAAAAAAAAAAAAAAGTCTCTGAGGCAGGGAGCCAGGCGATCAGGCTCGCCTGGTCCCACCCCCACAAAAGAACAGCAATCAGAAACTCTCTGGATTGAGAGTTTCACAGCAAGCTGAACCTGGTACGGTCCAGCTCTGTGGGTGAACAGGAGTCTGCCATTACTGAAGCAGTCCAAATCTACAGAGATAGCCAATGCTGAGGCAGCCCGCTGTTACCAAGGCAACCCGACACTGCTGAGGCAGCCCGCCGTTGCCAAGGCAACCCGCCACTACAGAGAGAGTCCGCCATAACAGAGGCGGGCCACCATTGCCGAGGAAGTTCTAACTACACCCATATAAACAGGGCTGCAGGGAAGTTCACTCGGCAGCTGGGCAGAGCCCACAGCAGCTCGGCAAAGCCTCTATAGGCAGACAGTGACTAGGCTGCCTCCTTGCTGGGCAGGGCAGCTCTCAAGGAAAAAAAGGCAGCAGCATAACAGAAACTCATAAATAAAGCCATAAATCCCTGGGGCAGAGCACCTGGGAACAAAAAGCAGTTTATGATTTCTGCTGCAGCTGACCTAAATGTGCCTGCCCAGCAGCTCTGAATGAACAACGGAGCTCACAGCGCAGCATTTGAGCTCCTATAAAGAAAAGACTGTCTCCTAAAGCAGCTCTCTGACCCGTGTATATCCAAAGAGCCACCTCATAAAGGAGAGATCAGATTGACACTTGGCGGGTATCCTTCTGGGACAAAGATAGCAGAAGACGAAAACTAGTAACAACCCTTACTGTTCTGCAACTGCTGCAGGTGACCCCCAGGCAAGCAGGGTCTGGAGTGGACCTCAGCAAACCTACAGCAGAGGGGCCAGACTGTTAGAAGGAAAACTAAGAAACAGAAATAACCTCATCATCAACAAACAGAACGTCCACTCAGACACCCAATCTGAAAGCCAGCAACTACAAAGACGACAGGTGGACAAATCCATAAAGATGGGAAGAAACTAGCGCAAAAAGGATGAAAACACCCGAAACCAGAACACCTCTCCTCCTAAAAGGGATCACAACTCCTCACCAGCAAGGGAACAAGGTTGGATGGAGAACGAGTGTGATGAAATGACAGAATCA
>NW_016107896.1:135032-136992 GCF_001604975.1 Cebus imitator | reverse complement strand
TTGCATGTTCTTCACATGTACCCCAAAACCTAAAATGCAATAAAATAAATAAATGGAAAAATAAATAAATTACACTTTTATTTGGACATCTTCCTAACTCCAAACACTTGGGGATATATTGTTTTCTCCATTCCATAGAAGCTTGTAGCTATTGGATCTCGCCCCCATTTCTTTTTTCCTCTCTATTTAATGTGGAAATTGTATTTATGTATTATGTATGTATTACGTATTATGTATGTATTTATGTATTATGTCTCATACCTTAAATTTTTTAAAAAATATTTTCAGAGCTCTAGCCTATATAACACTTCAAAGAATGTGATATAAACACATTTCAATACAACTATAAATCTGTTATAATTAAGACTGAGTTTTTTAAATATCTTAATTATTGTTAATTTCCCAATGCTTCAATATTACAATAAATGCTTGCTTCATGAGGGAAGAAAATAATTTAGGAAAGAAAAGGAATCAAGTATCTCTAAACTGTAGGATTTATGTGAATGTGCTGGGGTTGATGTTTAGTAATCTCTTCCTTAACACTGTAGCAAAAAATACTACATAAAAGTATCTTTCACAAATTTGCTCTCCAATACCAATTAGCATTACTTAACCTTTTCATTACTTTTGCTGTGGGTTTCTGCTCCCATATTGTTTCTAATAAAGTACAGCAACATGACTTCTTGAAAGCAGGCCTTGTGAATTGTGCTTGGATTTTAACTCATAAAAGGAAGGCAAATACCATTAGAAGGTGTTTCATACATTTCCACCAAAAACAAGAGGCACAGCTGGTCATACTGGACCTCACAAAGGCTGGATGGGAAAGCATAGATATCAGGGTGCTGGGAATGTATCTTTATGACCATGATGGTTGGAAGCAACCAAGCACAGCTGTCCTCTCTTGTGTACAAGGTAAAATCATGCATGTAAGGGGTCAGCGGTTGGGAAGATTATAATATTTGCATGCTAATAAAAGCTGCCTGACCTGGGCATGGTGGCTCACACCTGTAATCCCAGCACTTTGGGAGGCTGAGTTGGACGGATCACCTGAGGCCAAGAGTTCGAGGTCAGCCTGGCCAACATGCCGAAACCCCATCTCTATTTAAAAAAAAAAAAAAAAGCCTGCCTGACAAGGAGCATGTAAACCACAGTGATTGCTCATCCGGCCCTGTGACCCAGCAGGCTTATGAATCAGTCGAAAATAGCAGCTGTCAAATGGCTGACACAATCTAACAACATGCTCAATACAATGTGTCACTAGTGGAAATCTTGAATTTCTTCATTTCTGCAGTTTCTGTTAGTTCCTAAGGTAGGTACTTTTAATGAATAAAATCTGCCTTAAATGTTAACACCTGATAAATTCTCTCTGGAGGACTATTAATTGGCTGACTTAATTGAAATACTAGCTCTTGCCATCTAAGTACCATTAAATGAAATTTCTAAGGTTCCTAAGGGGTCAACTGTTACGATTTTAACTTCTTTTTAATCCTATATTCTTTTCTAAAAAATCTCTCTTATGGCTATTTTGAATAATTGGGCTTTTGCTGCTAACTTGTAAGTAATAGGATTATATATATTTTGTGAAATCTAATACAGAAAACAACATTTATATTGGATAATCATCAATATGGTGTATATATCTGGTATAAACAACATTTTTTGGCATATTGAATTTGGCATTTTTCTCTTTTCTGATATATTTTGATGCACCATTATCAGTTTGTCTCCTGTTGGGGCATAAAGAGGTGATAGTGGACCCTTTTCACAAGATGGCGCCGAAAGCGAAGAAGGAAGCTCCTGCCCCTCCTAAAGCCGAAGCCAAAGCGAAGGCTTTAAAGGCCAAGAAGGCAGTGTTGAAAGGTGTCCACAGCCACAAAAAAAAGAAGATCCGCACGTCACCCACCTTCCGGCGGCCCAAGACACTGCGACTCCGGAGGCAGCCCAAATATCCTCGGAAGAG
>NW_016107896.1:132065-133890 GCF_001604975.1 Cebus imitator | reverse complement strand
TTTTTTTTTTGCAAAGCTATATATATATTTTTCCTGTTTATTAAAATACTGGCATTGGTATTATGCAGATATATTTGTAGATCTTACAGCAGAAATAAAATGTTGTTAAAATTAATGCTTAATAACTATTTCTGGTAAATCAATAAAAAATAAAAAGTATACATCTTTACAAGGTAGTTATTTACAATTGCTTAGAGCTTACCTGGTCAGCTAAGGCCTATCTTCTTTAATACTTTGCTTACATTGCACCTGCTCAGTTACAGTCTGTCCTGGAGAGAAATGACCCTGACTGAGCATGGCCAAGAAAACAAAGAAAAATTCTGGCAGAGAAATCATATGTGTAAAGAAACAGAGCTGTGGAAGAGAAAATAATATTCAGTGAAGAATAAATAAATAAATTTTACCACAGTTATTTTTAAGAAAATAGATGCTTTGAAATCAAATCAAATTTACTTATTTAATTACAAAATCGCAAATATGGGGTGAATGAAGTGAAATGTCTCTGTCTTCGCAGAGTTTACACTGTAGGGTTTGGAAAATAAAGACAATTAGAGAATAAATAATCCCTCATATAAATCATGTAGTATAAGTTGATACTGCATTCTGGAAGAAGGCTTGCCAATGCCTACATAAGCTGAAGATACAAATATATTTTAATTATATCTGTGGTCATGAAGTGGCATCATTTGTCTGGGGTAATACCCAAGGTTCTTTGCTTCATGTCAAGAAAATTAAGGACGTAGATGCGCAAGGAGTAAGTTTAAAAGGAGAAATTTAATAGGCAAAAGAGAAAAGCTCCCTTGTGCAGAAGAAGAGCATTCAGAACAGATCTCCCCGTTTGTGACAAGGTGCTCTTGGTTTTATAAATGAGCTTGAGGAGGTGGTGTCTGATTTACATAGGGCAGAGGATTGGTTGGATCAGGTGTGCCATTTATATACCGTGCCAAGAAGCTGGCCATCCCACCCTAATCTCTTGTTATGCAGATGGATTCTCTACCTGGACAGTGCCATGTTGCCTATTCCCTAAATTCACACATGGTGAAAACGAAAGGGGTAGATGGAGCCTCCATGTTGGACATGGCTGGCTCCAAGGTAGCCTTTTCCTATTGGCACAGCTGCCGGCACTCACCTGTGCAAGCTTTCAGCTTATCTGTTTGCAGCTTCAGTTTTCAGGCTGCTTTTGTGAGGTAAGTAATGATTTGGGGGCTGCTTTTTATTTTAAGAAATCTAAACAAGGACTTACTTACCCTATCTGCCTCAATAATTTCATTTTAGCTCCTATATCAGTTATATATCTATATAATGGCACAATTAAAAAAAAATGCTCGACTGTTTATAAAAGCACTAAAAATCTGAAAAATCAAAATATTCATGAACAGTTGAATAAATTGTAGTGTATTTATATAATGTAACATTGTGACATTTATATGTAACATTTATGATTTTTTTTCATATTTTTTTTTCTTTTTCTAACATATATATAATGTAACATTGCCCATCAGTGAATATGGGCAAACCACAACTACAGACAGCAGCAAAGAGCAATCTGACAGCCACTGATGAGCAACAAAAGCTGGCCAAAAATGATAACTTATTTTATTAGTCCATTTATTTAAAGTTCAAAACAGGCAAATCTTATTTTTTGTATAAAAAGCCAGGATATAAATTACTCTTGGGGAACAGTAATTAAAAGGGAAAAAAAGGAGGGAGGGTTCTCAGGTTTTTAAAACTCTTTCACCACTGGGTGCCGAGTCCATGGCGTATGCATTTTGTAAAAATTCATCAAGCTGTTTTTTTAATAATAGATGTACTTTTTTTTTTTTTT
>NW_016107896.1:129649-131985 GCF_001604975.1 Cebus imitator | reverse complement strand
TTTTTTGAGAGGGAGTCTTACTGTGTCGCCCAGGCTGGAGTGCAATGGTGCAATCTTGGCTCACGGCAACCTCCACCTCCTGGGTTCAAGCAATTCTCTGCCTCAGCCTCCTGAGTAGCTGGGATTACAGGCGCCAGCCACCACAACTGGCTAATTTTCTTTTTCTTGTATTTTTAGTAGAGTCAGGGTTTTACCATCACAGCCAGACTGGTCTTGAACTCCTGACCTTGTGATGCACCTGTCTCAACCTCCCAAAGTCCTGGGATTACAGGCGTGAACCACCATGCCCAGCCTTAGATGCACTTTTTATGTGTGTAAAATTAAAAAAAAAATTTTTAATATTTTCATTTATCTCTTTTCATTTCAGTCCAATTTAATGACATAAAATTGTTTAAAACATTATTTTATGTTTAAATCTTGACTTTACCTATAAGCATCCTTTTTGTGTTTCTTAATATTTTTATTGCTCTTAAAATAACTTCATCAATTTTATTAACATGTTAAAAAAAAACAATGACTTCACTGGACAAGTTATTATCCCCAAATAGCAGATGAGTCAGGAGGGTTAAGAGACTTGCCCAAGGTTATACATGCACTCTGAGCCAGCTCTTCCAACCACTGAACACACTGTCTCACCCAGGAAACACATAAGCAATAGAAGTACTCCTAAAGATACATGAAATCATAACAGCACATGCAAGTTTGTGTAAAGATAAAATAAACTTATACAGAGTTTACCTGCAGAAAGGGCACTAGGAATATAGAGTATGGAAACTCATATCAAAATCAGCATTCTCTAGGTGTTTTTGCTTTTTGTAGAGATGTGGTCTTGCTATATTGCCCACGCTGATCTCAAACTTTTTGGCTCAAGCAATTTTCCTGCCTCAGCATCCCAACGCGCTTTCTGTAATTTAAAAAATATATGTATGGGTCAAGTGTTCTGGTTCATGCCTGTGATTTCAACACTTTGAGTGGCTGAGGGGGAAAGATTGTTTGATTGCAGGAGTTTAAGACAAGCCTGGACAACATAGTGAATTCTCATGTCAACTAAAAATCAAAAAATCAGCTATACATGGAGGTACACTCCTGTAGTCCTATCTACTTGAGAGACTGAGGTGGAGGGAACACTTGAGCCTTGGAGATGAAGGTTGTGGTGAGCTATAATTTCACCACTGCACTCCAGCCTGGGTAGCAAAGTGAGATTCTGTCTCAAAAATAATACTTATAGACAAAATGCATTCATATAATTTTGCTATTCATTGTATTGAATTAATTTAAAAACGAGAAAAAATAGAAATAGTCAAAGGCTATACCATCCCTTCCTGATATTTCTCTTGCCCTTCACATTAGCTCTTTATTCCCAAAGCAAGCCTGCCAGTAGGGCTAGAAGTTCCCTTGCTGCAAACTTTTTACATTCTCAATCTGAGGCCATTTTAGCTTTCCTGAAGATATTCCTCATATTAGAGGAGAGCTTTGCTTTACATTTGTGTATGTAAAGAGGCTATGTAGTTGGCTGTCTTACTTTTTCTATGATTAAAAACAAATCCTGGTGGCTGACAGCCAGGCACAGCCAGGTAAGCTGAGAGGAGGAGACAGAAACTTGCAATCAATGGGCTGTACTGACGTCTTAAAACATATTTTTTTTCAACTATATAGAAAATTTCCTGAGGGTTTGATGCTATGCATCTTTGAATCTAAACATCTCATTCTTTGCCTTATACATAGTACAAACTTGTTCACAGTTTATAACACATAGACAAGAACTCAGGAAGCAGTGTGCAAGCCAGACTCAGTCCAAGTGGGCCTAATGGGCGGGCCACCTCCTGCAGCAGGTAGCATGGTCAAGCAAGGCCCAGGCGTGGCATCACCAGCCATAGGTCCCTGGTTTGCAAAGTGACCAAGAAGGAAATTCTGCCTCGGGAAATTAGTAAGAAACTTCAGAGGCATCAATTCTCAGCAGTGTGTGAGGATTTTCTGAAGCCAGATGGAAAGTTTCATTAGAGTAGAGACCAATACTTTTTCTCCATTTTATTTCCTAAGCTTAGCAGAAAGCATGGCACATCCTTTCTGCTAAGACACATTTATTAATTAAAGGAATGAATATGTGCTCTTCATAAACTGTAAAGCTATTCAAATCAAGACTTTATTATTATTATTATTTTTATTTTTTTTTTTTTGAGACGGGGTTTCGCTCTTGTTACCCAGGCTGGAGTGCAATGGCGCAATCTCGGCTCACCGCAACCTCCGCCTCCTGGGTTCAGGCAATTCTCCTGCCTCAGCCTCCTTAGTAGCTGGGATTACAGGCACATGCCACCATGCCCAGCTAATTTTTTGTA
>NW_016107896.1:127331-129590 GCF_001604975.1 Cebus imitator | reverse complement strand
TGGGTTCAGGCAATTCTCCTGACTCAACCTCCTGAGTAGCTGGGATTACAGGCACGCGCCACCATGCCCAGCTAATTTTTTGTAGTTTTAGTAGAGAAGGGGTTTCACCATGTTGACCAGGATGGTCTCGATCTCTTGACCTCGTGATCCACCCGCCTCGGCCTCCCAAAGTGCTGGGATTATAGGCGTGAGCCACCGCGCCCAACAAGACTTTATTATTATTATTTATTAGAGTTTAGTTAATAGAATCAAATAGAAGGTAAAAATCTGTAAGATTTAGAAAGCAGGATTGAAAGTTTAATGTTGCAGTAGCAATCTTAGGTAAAGTAAATTAAAATTTTTAGTTACTAAATTTGTGATTATTATAATTACATTTAAATTGCCACTTGTGTATGAAACATAAAATCTGACTGAAGGCAAGCATAATTGTAGACGACCTGATCAGGTGAAATCTTCAAGTTCTACTCTATGCTTCTTTTTAGGAAATAGTTTTCTCCTCTCCTGGTACCAATCCGTAGTGACACGGGAGTTAAGAAATTATTTAGGCAGATAGCAAGGGTATGAGAATCCTCTGTAAGGCTTTTCTTTATTTTTTTAGATGGACTCTCACTTTTGTTGCCCAGGCTGGAGTGCAATGGAGCGATCTCGGCTCACCGCAACCTCTGCCTCCCAGGTTGAAGCAATTCTCCTACCTCAGCCTCCCAAGTAGCTGGGATTGCAGACAGGCATGTGTCACCATGTCTCAGACAAGAAAGAATTTATGACACAGACACACACAAGGAGTTGGTTTAGGAGTGGCAAGTTTAATAGACAAAGGACAGGAAAAAGAAAAAAAGGATTCCTTAATTCTAGGAAAGTGGGTCATCCAAGAAGGGTCTCCGTTTGCAGCAGAATGCAATCAGTTTAGTACAGAGGTTTGAAGATGCAGTGATTGATTTACACAGGGCTCAGGGAAGTAGTTTGATCAAGTGTGCCATTTACATAGCCCATGAAAAAACTGGTTCTGCCACTCGAGTCTTTTATTATGCAAATGGGGCCTCCACCTGGTGGTAGCCGTAACACCCACACGTGTGATTTTACATGGAGGCTGCCATGACACCAGCACACGTGGTGACAAAGAAAAGAGGGTGGAAGACACCAAATTAAAGGTACCTGGCTTCCAGTTACAGCTGCTTTCATTTACATATAAAACCCCCTAGTTTGTATATCTAGCCCTAACTTTTCAGACCGCTTACTGTTAGAGAAGAAATGGTTTGGGGGATGCTTTTTATTAAAAGAAAATTGCGGAACCAAAAGAGAGCCCGCAAAGCCAAGTCAATTCTAAGCAAAAAGAACAAATCTGGGGGCATCACACTACTGGACTTCAAACTATACTACAAGGCTACAGTAATCAAAACAGCATGGTACTGATACCAAAAAAGAGATACAGACCAACGGAACAGAACAGGGGCCTCAGAGGCAACACCGCACATCTGCAACCATCTGATCTTTGACAAACCTGACAAAAACAAGCAATGAGAAAAGGATTCCCTGTTTAATAAATGGTGTTGGGAAAACTGGCTAGCCGTGTGCAGAAAGCAGAAACTGGACTGCTTCCTGACACCTTACACTAAAATTAACTCCAGATGGATTAAATGCTTAAACATAAGACCTAACAGCATAAAAATCCTAGAAGAAAATCTAGGCAGAATCATTCAGGACATAGGTGTAGGCAAGGACTTCATGACCAAAACATCAAAAGCATTGGCAACAAAAGCCAAAATAGACAAATGGGACCTAATCAAACTCCACAGCTTGTGCACAGCAAAAGAAACAATCATTAGAGTGAATTGGCAACCAACAGAATGGGAAAAAATTTTTGCAATCTACCCATCTGACAAAGGGCTGATATCCAGAATCTACAAAGAACTAAAACAGATTTACAAGAAAAAAACAAACAAGCCCATTTAAAAGTGGGCAAAGGATATGAACAGACACTTTACAAAAGAAGACATATGAGGCCAACAAACATACGGAAAAATTCTCATCATCACTGGTCATTAGAGAAATGCAAATCAAAACTACATTGAGATACCATCTCACGCCACTAAGAATGGCAATCATGCCAGGCGCGGTGGCTCACGCCTGTAATCCCAGCACTTTGGGAGGCCGAGGCGGGTGGATCACGAGGTCAGGAGATAGAGACCATCCTGGTCAACATGGCGAAACCCCGTCTCTACTAAAAATACAAAAAATTAGCTGGGCATGGTGGCCCGTGCC
>NW_016107896.1:115579-127081 GCF_001604975.1 Cebus imitator | reverse complement strand
CCTCAGCCTCCTGAGTAGCTGGGATTACAGGCACGCGCCACCATGCCCAGCTAATTTTTTGTATTTTTAGTAGAGACGGGGTTTCACCATGTTGACCAGAATGGTCTCGATCTCTTGACCTCGTGATCTGCCCGCCTCGGCCTCCCAAAGTGCTGGGATTACAGGCTTGAGCCACCGCGCCTGGCAATAGGAACACTTTTACACTGTTGGTGGAAGTGTAAATTAGTTAAACCATTGTGGAAGACAGTGTGATGATTCCTCAAGAACCTAGAAATTGAAATTCCATTTGACCCAGCAATCCCATTACTGGCTATATATCCAAAGGATTATAAATTGTTTTACTATAAGGACACATGCACACGAATGTTCACTGCGGCACTGTTTACAATAGCAAAACCCTGGAACCAACCCAAATGCCCATCGATGATAGACTGGACAGGGAAAATGTGGCACATATATACCATGGAATACTATGCAGCCATCAAAAACGATGAGTTTGTGTCCTTTGTAGGGACATGGATGAACCTGGAAACCATCATGCTCAGCAAACTGACAGAAGAACAGAAGATTAAACACTGCATGTTCTCACTAACAGGTAGGTGTTGAACAACAAGAACACATGGACACAGGGAGGGGAGCATCACACACTGGGGTCTGTCGGGGGGAAATAGGGGAGGGACAGCAGGCGGTGGGGAGTTGGGGAGAAATAGCATGGGGAGAAATGCCAGATATAGGTGATAGGGAGGAAGGCAGCAAATCACACTGCCATGTGTGTACCTATGCAACAAACTTGCATATTATTCACATGTACCCCAAAACCTAAAATGCAATTAAAAAAACAAAACAAAACACCTGGGAAACAAACCAACAACAAAAAAAGAAAATTTCACTGAGAACTCTTACCCTAACAGCTGCCTAAAAATAATTTCTTAATAACTCCTGTGTTATTTCCCCCTTCAGGTGATGTAAACCTAACAAGCTGTTAGGTGTTGAATGGCAACTTTTTCTGGCTACTTACTGCTGAAAAGGGGTGCTGTGGCAGGGGACAGCAGTTGGGGCTCCTTCTGGGGTTCATCTAAGGGTTCCCTCGAAAGAATGGTGTGTCCATATGTGGCTCTCTTCATAGCACCATTTGAAGTTTGATTGTTTCTAAGGGAAAAGGAGAAATTTTACAAGATTTAAAATATAGGATTAGAATATAAGTATTTAGCATACTGTTGTTAGAAGTCCTATAGTCTTGAGACTATGTGAAAAGACCTAATCTACGTTTGATAGGTGTACCTGAATGTGACAGAGAGAATCAACCCAAGCTGGAAAATACTCTTCAAGATATTATCTAGGAAAACCTCCCCAGCCTAGCAAGGCAGGCCAATATTCAAGTCCAGGAAATACAGAGAACACCACAAAGATATTCCTCAAGAAGAGCAACCCCAAGGCACATAATCCTCAGATTCACCAGGGTCGAAATAAAGGAGAAAATGCTAAGGGCAGCCAGAGAAAAAGGTTGGGTTACATACAAAGGGAAGCCCATCAGATTCACAGCAGATCTCTCAGCAGAGATCCTACTAGCCAGAAGAGACTGGGAGCCAACATCCAACATCCTTAAAGAACTTTCAACCCAGAATTTCATATCCAGCCAAACTAAGCTTCATAAGTGACGGCGAAATAAAATCCTTTACGAACAAGCAAGTACTCAGAGATTTCATCACAACCAGGCCTGCTTTACACGAGCTCCTGAAAGAGGCACTAAACATAGAGAGGAACAACCAGTACCAGCCACTCCAAAAACATGCCAGATGGTAAAGAGCACCGACACAATGAAGAAACTGCATCAACTAATGGGCAAAAAAGCCAGCTAGCACCAAAATGGCAGTATCAAATTCACACATAACAATATTAACCCTAAATGTAAATGGGCTAAATGCCCCATCAAAAGACACAGACTGGCAAATTAGATAAAAGGCAAAACCCATCAGTGTGCTGTATCCAGGAAACCCATCTCATATACAAGGATACACAAAGGCTCAAAATAAAGGGATGGAGGAAGATTTACAAAGCAAATGGAGAGCAAAAACAAGCAGGAGTTGCAATTCTCATCTCTGATAAAATAGATTTTAAACCAACAAAGATCAAAAGAGACAAAGAAGGACATTACATAATGGTAAAAGGATCAATGCAACAAGAAGAGCTATTGATCCTAAATATATACTCACCCAATACAGGAGCATCCAGATACATAAGGCAAGTTCTGAATGACTTACAAAGAGACTTAGACTCCCACACAATAATAGTGGGAGATTTTAACATCCTATTCTCAATATTAGACAGATCAACGAGACAGAAAATTAACAAGGATATCCAGGACTTGAACTCAGATCTGGACCAAGCAAATCTAACAGACATTTACAGAACTCTCCACCCCAAATCCACAGAATATACATTCTTCTCAGCACTACATCACACCTACTCTAAAATTGACCACGTAATTGGAAGTAAATCACTCCTCAGCAAATGTAAAAGACGGGAAATCATATCAAACAGTCTCTCAGACCAAAGTGCAATCAAGTTAGAACTCAGAATTCAGAAACTAACTCAGAACCACACAGCTTCATGGAAACTGAACAACTGGCTTTTGAATGTGGACTGGATAAACAATGAATTGAAGGCAGAAATAAAGATGTTCTTCGAAATCGAGAACGAAGACACAACATACCAGAAACTGTGGGACACATTTAAAGCAGTGTCTAGAGGAAAATATATAGCAATAAATGCCCACATGAGAAGCAAGGAGAGATCTAAAATCGACACTCTATCGTCAAATTTGAAGGAGCTAGAGGAGCAAGATCAAAAAAACTCAAAACCTAGCAGAAGACAAGAAATAACTAAGATCAGAGCAGAACTGAAGGAGACAGAGACACAGAAAACCCTTCAACAAATCAATTAATCCAAGAGCTGTTTTTCCTAAAAGATCAACAAAATAGACCACTAGACAGATTAATAAAAAAGAGAGAATAATCAAATAGATACAATAAAAAACAATAAAAGGGGATAGCACCACAGATTCCACAGAAATACAAAACATCATCAGAGATTATTACAAACAACTCTATGCACATAAACTAGTAAACCTGGAAGAAATGGATAAATTCCTGGACACTTGCCTCCTCCCAAGCCTAAACCAGCAAGAACTCGAAACCCTGAATAGACCAATAACGACGGCTGAAGTTGAGGCAGCAATTAATAGCCTACCACCCAAAAACCCAGGTCCAGATGGGTTCACAGCCGAATTCTACAAGACATACAAAGAGGAGTTGGTACCATTCCTTCTTAAACTATTCCAAACAATCCAAAAAGAGGGAATCCTTCCCAAATCATTTTCTGAGACCAACGTCATCCCGATACTAAAACCCGGCAGAGACTCAGCAAGAAAAGAAAACTTCAGGCCAATATCCATGATGAACATAGATGTAAAAAACTTCAATAAAATACTAGCTAACCGATTGCAACAGCACATCAAAAAGCTTATCCACCATGATCAATTAGGCTTCATCCCGGGGATGCAAGGCTGGTTCAACATACCCAAGTCTATAAATGTTAATTCACCACATAAACAGAACCAAAGACAAAAACCACATGATTATCTCAATTGATGCAGAGAAGGCCTTTGACAAAATTCAACAGCCCTTTATGCTAAAAACCCTCAATAAGCTAGGTATTGATGGAACATATCTCAAAATAATAAAAGCTACTTATGACAAACCAACAGCCAATATCATACTGAATGGGCAAAAACTGGAAGCATTACCTTTGAAATCTGGCACTAGACAAGGATGCCCTCTCCCACCACTCCTATTCAATAAAGTATTGGAAGTTCTAGCCAGAGCAATCAAGCAAGAAAAAGAAATAAACCGTATTCAATTAGGAAAGGAGGAAGTAAAATTGTCTCTATTTGCAGACAATATGATTGTATATTTAGAAGACCCCATTGTCTGAGCCCAGAATCTCCTGAAACTGATCAGCAACTTCAGCAAAGTCTCAGGATACAAAATCAATGTCGGGAAATCACAAGCATTCCTATACACCAATAACAGACTTAAAGAGAGCCAAATTAAGAATGAACTGCCATTCACAATTGCTACAAAGAGAATAAAATACCTAGGAATACAACTGACAAAGAATGTAAAGAATGCCTTCAAGGAGAACTACAAAGCACTGCTCAACAAAATAAGAGAGGACACAAACAGATGGAGAAACATTCCATGTTCATGGTTAGGAAGAATCAATATCGTGTAAATGGCCATACTGCCCAAAGTAATTTACAGATTCAAAGCTATCCCCATCAAGCTACCAATGACCTTCTTCACAGAACTGGAAAAAACCACCTTAAACTTCATATGGAACCAAAAGAGAGCCCGCATAGCCAAGTCAATTCTAAGCAAAAAGAACAAAGCTGGAGGCATCACACTACCTGACTTCAAACTATACTACAAGGCCACAGTAGTCAAAACAGCATGGTACTGGTACCAAAACAGAGATATAGACCAATGGAACAGAACAGAGGCCTCAGAGGCAACGTCACACATCTACAACCATCTGATCTTTGACAAATCTGACAAAAACAAGCAATGGGGAAAGGATTCCCTGTTTAATAAATGGTGTTGGAAGAATTCACCGGCAGAGTGCAGAAAGCAGAAAGTGGACCCCTTCCTGACACCTTACACTAAAATTAACTCCAGATGGATTAAAGATTTAAAGATAAGACCTAACACCATAAAAACCCTAGAAGAAAATCTGGGCAAAACCATTCAGGTCATAGGTATAGGCAAGGACATCATGACTAAAACACCAAAAGCATTGGCAACACAAGCCAAAATAGACAAATGGGACCTAATCAACTCCACAGCTTCTGCACGGCAAAAGAAACAGTCATTAGAGTGAACTGGCAACCAAAAGAATGGGAAAAATTTTTTGCAATCTATCCACCTGACAAAGGACTAATATCCAGAATTTACAAAGATCTAAAACAATAGCAAAGAGTTGGAACCAACCCAAATGTCCATTGATGACAGGCTGGACAGGGAAAATGTGGCACATATACAGCATGCAATACTATGCAGCCATAAAAAATGGTGAGTTCGTGTCCTTGGTAGGGACATGGATGAACCTAGAAACAATCACTCTCAGCAAACTGACAGAAGAACAGAAAATCAAACACCACGTTCTCACTCATAGGTGGGTGTTGAACAGTGGGAACACATGAACACAGGGAGGTGAGCATCACACACCCTGGGGTCTGTAAGGGGGAAATAGGGGCAGGACAGCAGGGGGTGTGGAGCTGGGGAGAGAGAGCATGGGGAGAAATGCCAGATATAGGTGATGGGGAGGAAGGCAGCACATCACACTTCCATGTGTGTACCTATGCAACAATCTTGCATGTTCTTCACATGTACCCCAAAACCTAAAATGCAATTTAAAAGATAAATTTTTAAAATTAAAAAAAAAAAAAGAATGAAAAGAAATATACTACAAAGCAGCCTTACGCCTGTAATCCCAACACTTTGGGAGGCCAAGGTGGGCGGGTCTCTTGAGGTCAGGAGTTTGAGAGCAGCCTGGCCAACATGGTGAATCCCCAGCTCTATTAAAAATACAAAAAAAAATTGGCTGGATGGGGTGGTGTGTGCCTGCTTTCCCAGCTACTCAGGAGGCGGAAGCTGGAGAATCTCTTGAGCTTCAGAGGCAGAGATTGCAGTGAACTTAGAATGCACTACTACACTCCATCCTGGGTGGGTGAGCAAGGCTCCATCTCAAAATTAAAAAATATATACTACAAAGTTATAGTAACAAAAACAGTATGGTACTTTAATAAAAACAGACACATAGGCCAACAGAGCAGAAAAGACATAAAAAATACATCCACATATTTAAGCCAACTTATTTTAGATACACGCAAGAATTTTTATTAAAACGGACAGTATCTTCAAAAAATGAAGTTGAGAAAACTTTACATCCACATGCAGAGAAATAAAATGAGACCCTCTTCTCACACCATGTATAAAAATCAACTCAAATTAATACTTAAATGTAAAGCTTGAAACTCCAAAATTACTATAAAAAATATAGAGTGAAAGCCCAAACATCGATCTAGGCCATTACTTTTATTGTTTAACCTCAAAATCCAAGGAAATCAAAAGAAAAATAGATAAGTCATATTACTTGAAATTAAAAAGGTGCTTCATGGAATCTGACAGAATTAACAGAATGAGACAACTAAAAAAAATGGGAGAAAATATTTGTAAATGATACATGAGACAAGGGATTAATAACAAAAATATATAAAAAACTTAAATGACTACACAATGGAAGATAAAGAACTATTAAAAATAAGCAAAAGGCTTAAATATATTTCAAGAAAAAACATACAAATGGTCAAGAGATATATAAAAACTGCTCCATATTAACAATTGAGGAAAGCAAAAAGAAAATCTAGGAGATTATCAACTGACTTCTGTTAGAATTACTCTTATTAAAAAGAAAAGAAAGTGTTAGTCAAAGCATGAAGAAATGGGAATGCTTGCACACTGTCTGGATGTGAATGGCGACAGTTATCATGAACAACAAAGATTTCTCAAAAAATTTAAAATTAAACCTCAATATCAATTTTACTATTGGTTATATGTCCAAAACAAATTCAAAATGAAGAAACATTTGTGCTTCTATGTTGTTTGCAATACTCTTCACAATTAGCAAAATACAGAATCAACAGTTCAACATTTATGAATAAAGACAATGTGGTATATATACACCATGGAATACTATTAACGTTTAAAAAAGAAATTTCTATTATTTTCAATCACATGAATTAACCTGGAGGACATTATATTTGTCAAAATGAGACAAGTACGAACATTATTATTTCATAATTTACACAGGGTTTCTAAAAAACTTAATCCTGTTAAAGAAGAGAATAAAGGGGTGACCAACAGACATCAAGTGATTTAGAAAAAAGGGGAGTCTGAAAAGATGTCGGTCAAAAAATACGTAACTATAGTTATGTATAACATTTATTTTTAGAGTAATATATGTGTATAGTAACTATGTAAACCAATACTAAAATTCTGTATGTTTGCAGGCAGAGACACATGTTCAAAGAAAAATACATGACAATTTTAAAAAAATGTTTAAGCAGAACTAAGACTCAGGATTTTGTTTACACGTGTATATAATTTTTATTATATCCATAAAAATGACCCTATAGTCAATAGCAATTTATCTGTACATTTTAAAGTAACTAAAAGTGTAGAATTGGTTTATTACAAACATACCAAATAATAGATGCTGGAGTTGGTGGATACTTCATTTTCCCCAGTGTAATTAATACATATTTATATGCCTGTATCAAAATATGCCATATAGCCTGGGCGCAGTGGCTCACACCTGTATATCTCAGCACTTTGGGAGGCCAAGGCAGGTGGATCATGAGGTCAAGATCACGTTGGCCACCATCCTGGCCAACATGGTGAAACCCCATCTCTATTAAAAATACAAAAATTAGCTGGGCGTGGTGGCACATGCCTGTAGTCCCAGCTACTCGGCAGGCTGAGGCAGAAGAACTGCTTGAACCCGGGAGGCGGAGGTTGCAGTGAGCTGAGATCACATCACTGCACTCCAGCCCAGTGACAGAACAAGACTATGTCTCAGAAGGAAAAAAAAAAAAAAAAGAAATTAAAAAAAAAGCCATATATGGCATAAATATACACTATATACCCACAAAAATTAAGAAAAATAAGTTTAAATAAGAAAAAAGTAAATATTTTAACCCATAGGAACAATATCATTTAACTTATTTGCAGTTTAAAGTCACTGGCAAAAGAAATTATTAGAGATGTTCGTCTATTATGTTATTTAAATAGTATACTGTTAACATCTTTTATCTACACCTTTGAGTAAGGTGGGAAAGGTTAAAGTTAGTGGCATATAACACTTCATTGACTGCACAATGGTCTTAATGTGTTAAAAAAAAAAAGTTTGAATCAAAAAATTAAGTTCACAGGCTGGGCACGGTGGCTCACGCCTGTAATCCCAGCACTTTAAGAGGCCAAGGCGGGCAGATCACCTGAGGTCAAGGAGCCTGGCCAACATTGTGAAGCCCCATCTCTACTAAAAATAAAAAATTAGCCGGTTGTGGTGGCAGGCACCTGTAGTCCTGGTTGCTTGGGAGGCTGAGACAGAACAATCACTTGAACCTGGGAGGTGGGGGTTGCAATGAGCCAAGATCTAGCTACTGCATTCCAGCCTGGGGGACAGAGTGAGACTCCATCTCAAAACAAAAACAAAAACAAAAACAAAAGAACATAATAATCTAAACATTTTTAAACTTGCTGCATTTTATTACATAGAAGTACAATTAGTAAAATGATATACTACTCACTTTAACTAAAATAAAAAATATTTTCACTATAATGCAGAATACTCCTCTGAACACGCTCCCTCATATGTCACTCATTATAAATTAAACACAGAGCCCCTCCACTTAGATTTTTATCATGCATCCTACATGGTAATGTCCTTACTCTTCCACAGAAAAGGTCAAACATAATTCTCACCTAACAAAAAAGAATGTCTCATATGTTTGATGAAGTAACAATTGACCACATGGTTTCACGTGTGAATACAATAGAAATGAAGAGCATGACTTTGAGTTCAATTATATTATTCACTTTTTAAAAATTCTGTAATTTTCAAAGAAAAAAGTAGACTTTAAATGTAATTATAACTGTAAAAACGTTTCTACCTCGCTTAAAGTTATATACAAATAATCTACCAACTTTAATTTTGGATTACTTTCTGTACTCAGCACACTGATTAAGTGTAATGTCTACAGTGTCAGTGCCTTAGATATTTCTACTGTGAATTTGCTGATATTTACACATACTTAATTTTATATTATTATTATATATATTTTTTTTTGAGACGGAGTTTCGCTCTTGTTACCCAGGCTGGAATGCAATGGCGTGACCTCGGCTCACCGCAACCTCCGCCTCCTGGGTTCAGGCAATTCTCCTGCCTCAGCCTCTTCAGTAGCTGGGATTACAGACATGCGCCACCACGCCCAGCTAATTTTTTGTATTTTTAGTAGAGACGGGGTTTCACCATATTGACCAGGATGGTCTCGATCTCTTGACCTCGTGATCCACCCGCCTAGGCCTCCCAAAGTACTGGGATTACAAGCGTGAGCCACCGCGCCCGGCCTTGTATTAGTTTTTTTTAAATACTTATTGCATCTGCAATAATATATTTAAGTATAAGCCCCCTGGTTTTTTCTAAGCTGTAGTTTTGGAAAAAATGTTTTTCCAAACATTGTATTTGCAGAGTTTCTCTCCAATATAAGCTCCCTGATGTTGATCAAAGTTTGAGCAACTGCTTCAGGATTTTCCTTTAGTACATAATGTGTACAATAAAATCTGTGATACACGTAAAGGCACTACAACCCTCTTTATGTTCTAATGTTTGTCTTCAAAATGAAAAACCTTCTTTTTTTTTTTTTGAGACAGAGTTTCGCTCTTGTTACCCAGGCTGGAGTACAATGGCGCGATCTCGGCTCACCGCAACCTCCGCCTCCTGGGTTCAGGCAATTCTCCTGCCTCAGCCACCTGAGTAGCTGGGATTACAGGCATGCGCCACCATGCCCAGCTAATTTTTTGTATTTTTAGTAGAGACGGGGTTTCACCATGTTGACCAGGATGGTCTCGATCTCTTGACCTCGTGATCCACCCGCCTCGGCCTCCCAAAGTGCTGGGATTACAGGCGTGAGCCACCGCGCCCGGCCTAAAAACCTTCTCCTCTTTAAAGGCTCATACTGGCTGGGCACAGTGGCTCACACCTATAATCCCAGCACTTTGGGAGGCAGAAGCAGGTGGATCATTTGAGGTCAGGAGTTCAAGACCAGTCTGGCCAACATGGTGACAGCCATTCTCTACTAAAAATAGAAAAAATTAGCCAAGTGTGGTGGTGTGCACCTATAGTCCCAGCTACTCTGGAGGCTAAGGCAGGAGAATTTTTTGAACCTGGGAGGCAGAGGTTGCAGTGAGCCAAGATCACGCCACTGCACTTCAGCCTGGGTGATGGAGCAAGACTCCATCTAAAAAAAAACCAAAGATTATATTTTCTGAAAGTTTTTTAAATTAATTGCATTTACAATGCTTTTATTAAGCACTGATTCTCTAATGTTGAATAAAATGTAAACAGACACTAATGGTGTCTTCACATTTACATTTGTACAATTTTTCTGAAATATAAGTGCTTTTCTGTGCAATAAGGTGTGAAAATTAATTAAAAGTTTTGCCACATTCTTCACACTTCTGGGAGTTGTCTCCCGTATGAATTACTTACCTACAATCAAGTATGACAACCATTTAAAGGCTTTGTCACATTCTTCATATTTTTAGGATTTCTCACCAGTATTTCTTTTATGTTCAGTTTAAAAGCATTGCCACATTCTTCACATTTGCAGGGTTCTCTCAAATATAATTGCCTTATGTGTAGTAAGGGTTGAGTATAGGTTGGAAGCTTTGACACAGTCTTCACATATCTAAGGTTTCTCTTCAGTATTTTTCTTAGGTGCAGTAAGGTTTGAGAATAGGTTAAAAGCTTTGCCAAATTCTTCACATTTGTAGAGTTTCTCTCTAGTATGAATTATCTTATGTATAGTAAGGTGTGGAGACTGTTTTAAAAGCTTTACCACATGCTTTACATTTGTAGAGTTTCTCTCTAGTGTGAATTACTTTATGTTTAGTAAGAGTTGAGGACTGGTTAAAGGCCTTGCCACATTCTTCACATTTGTAGGATTTCTCTCTCATATGGATTTTTTTATGTCCTGTAAGGTTTGAAGATCGGTTAAAAACTTTGCCACATTCTTCACATTTGTAAGGTTTCTCTCCAGTATGAGTCATCTTACGTGTAGAAAGTATTGAAGACTGGTTAAAACCTTTACCACATTTTTCACATTTGTAAGGTTTCTCTGTGTGAATTTTCTTATGTGTAGTAAGTTTTGAGGATCGATTAAAAGTTTTGCCACATTCCTCACATTTGTAAGGTTTCTCTCCAGTATGAATTCTTTTATGTATAGTAAGGGTTGACACTTGGTTAAAAGCTTTGCCACATTCTTCACACTTGTAGGGTTTCTGTCCAGTATGAATTTTCTTATGTGTGGTAAGGTTTAAGAATTGGTTAAAAGCTTTTCCACATTCTTCACATTTGTAGGGTTTCTCTCCAGTATGAATTTTCTTATGTTTAGTAAGGTTTGAAGATCGGTTTAAAGCTTTGCCACATTCTTGACATTTGTAGGATTTTTCTCCAGTATGAATTTTCTTATGTTCAGTAAGGTTTGATGATCGATTAAAAGCTTTGTCACATTCTTCACACTTGTAGGGTTTCTCTCCAGTATGAATTATCTTATGCGTAGTAAGGGTTGAGAACTGGTTAAAAGCTTTTCCACATTCTTCA
>NW_016107896.1:112063-114674 GCF_001604975.1 Cebus imitator | reverse complement strand
CTGTCTCTACTAAAAATACAAAAAAAAAAAATTAGCTGGGCATGGTGGTGCGTGCCTGTAATCCCAGCTACTCAGGAGGCTGAGGCAGGAGAATTGCCTGAACCCAGAAGGCGGAGGTTGCGGTGAGCCGAGATCGTGCCATTGCACTCCAGCCTGGGTAACATGAGTGAAACTCCGTCTCAAAAAAAAAAAGAAAATTTATGAAAGACTTTTACATGTTTATTACATTGAAATATTTTGCTCAAGGTAGTTTTCAAACATTGGTTAAGTCCATTATAACCTCCTTTGTGCTGCTTACATTCAACCACACTTTTATAGCCTTTTCTTAACTGTAAATTCACATGTCCACATTTTCTGTATCTTCTTAGAATCACTTTTTGGAAAGGCTCTCTTATGTTCTGCTCTGGCCAAAGGTGCCAGGCAAAATAATAACACATAACTGAAATAAATAAAAATAATAAATTACTTCACTTGCTAGACTCAGATGAATAAACTTTACAAATCTAACCCATCCCCCTCCCATGACATCATGGGAGTTCCCTCTCTCTCCCTACTTCTCTTTCTCTCTCTCTGCGTAATATATCACTTTTCCGGACTAAAAAAAAAAAAAAAAAAAAATCTAACCCATAATGCTATGCAAACTACATAAGCAAGATGGCATAGCAAAATACCACAGGTTCTAATTCCTTCATAGACATATATATGTAACAAAAACATACTGATCAAAATACATTTGTGAAAAATTTACAAATGAGTTAACTGTGTGCAGTGTCCTGGGTTAGCACGGTGCAAAATGCCACAGAGAAGACAAATAAAAGTCTGTGACATTTACCTAATACAGCTCTTTCTGCTCCTCAATATAACAGTGTCTTTAGAAATAAATTGACAACTCTTGGTTTCTTTTTCAAAAGACAAGAAAAATAATAACACACACATCTTCATTTCTGGCTTCTAGGTGCTTCTGCAGACACTGGTTTCTGTCTCCCATGACATAAAGTGCCGAAATTATTGGTGATATACTTTGGAATGATATTTTGAGTCTGCTGAGATCAAAGGTAAATGTTATAGCAGCAAAGAGACAGGTACTACAGACAGCGAGCAGTTGTAGCAAGTGATTACTGACTGTTAAGAAGAAACATGAATAAAGTCTTCTCTCTTAAAAAAAAAAAACTAGAACATTTCAGACAAGACACATCCAAAGAACACATTTGAAAGACTCTCAGGATCACTAGCTAAGACAAATCGTTTCAGATTTGCCAGGACAAAGCTACATTATAGATATTGTGACAGGTAGCTTATTTTTAATGTTCAAATTTCAATGAAAGATTACAATGTATATAAATATTAGGGCAACATAGCTCTATCAAGTATTATAAAATTTTCAGAAAGCAACCATTGAAAAAATAAAGATAAACAAATTATTTTTAAAAATTTAAAATAAACTGAATACTCCATGAGTGAAACAGGAACACAGACAGTTACTGAAAATTAGAAAAATTGGGATAACAAAAACATTAAAAATATCAAAAAACAAAAATTGTGGAGGTAAGAAATACAAAAACGTAACTGAAAAATTGTAAGCAAATGATGTAAAAAAAAAAGGCTTATACATACAAAGATATTTACAACAAGAACATATATAAGCACAATTTTAAAAGTTACAGACAAGAGAATCTTGTGAGATGCAAGACGGTGGAGGTAAGAAATTGTGGAGGTTGGCCAGGAGCAGTGGCTCCTGCCTGTAATCCCAGCACTGTGGGAGGCCCAGGCTGGTGGAGTACGAGGTCAGGAGTTTGAGAACAGCTGACCAACACAGTGAAACCATGTCTCTAATAAAAATAGAAAAATTAGCCAAGTGCCCAGCTACTCAGCAGGCTGAGGCAGGAGGATCACTTGAACCTGGGGGGTGGAGGCTGCAGGGAGCCAAGATCGCACTGCTGTGCTCCAGTCTGGGCAACAGAGGGAGACTCTGTCTCAGAAAAAAATAAATAAATAAAAAAAAATAAAAGAAATTGTGGAGGTCAAAAATACAAAAAAGTAACTAAAAAATTATAAGAAAAAATAACGCAAAAGTGAAAAAGCTTAACAAGAAAACTAGAATATACACAAAGATATTTACAACAAGAACATATATAGGCACAATTTTTAAAGTCTCAGAAAAGAGAATAAACTCTTGTGAGTTACAAGATAAAAGTGATATGTCATTTGTAACTATACTCTTATGAGATAATGAGTGAATTTCTCAAGAAAATTTTGCAGGCCAAAAGGTAACTGTATGACAATGTCAAAATCCTGAAGAAAACAGACATCAAGTGAGATTAACACCAGCAGCAAAATTATCCTGCCAAATAAAAAGAAGCCATTCCAAATCCTGAAAAGTTATGAAAAGGTATATAGGCACTGCATCTATTCACCCTACATATGCAACTATATATTTCAAAATTATAGTAGTAGGCCGGGCGCTGTGGCTCAAGCCTGTAATCCCAGCACTTTGGGAAGCCGAGGCGGGTGGATCACGAGGTCAAGAGATCGAGACCATCCTGGTCAACATGGTGAAACCCCATCTCTACTAAAAATACAAAAAATTAGCTGGGCATGGTGGCGCGTGCCT
>NW_016107896.1:108472-110398 GCF_001604975.1 Cebus imitator | reverse complement strand
ATCCCAGCTACTCAGGAGGCTGAGGCAGGAGAATTGCCTGAACCCAGGAGGCGGAGGTTGCGGTGAGCCGAGATCGCGCCATTGCACTCCAGCCTGGGTAACAAGAGCGAAACTCCGTCCCCCCCCAAAAAAAAAACTCATTAGGGAGAAACAACACAATAGAGAAGTAAAGGTTTGCAAGTACTAAACACATGGCATTCCAGGAGGCAGAATGGACACGGCTCTCAATCTGAGACATGTTAAGCTAAAAAAAAAAAAAAAAAAAAAGGCCATTTTTTCCTCTTACTCCTTTGTCTCTGGGATTCCTTTTAAGATGAGATTCTATGGACAAATGACACCTGGATTTTGGGCGTATGCCTTTAAAGGTATCAGCACCACTTGTTTACCTGCTACCACCAGACCCACAAGGCAGAAAGACCAAGACCTGCAGAAAAAGTCCACCCATTTTTGTCCTGTGTAACAGAAGAGATACAGGAAAAATAAGCTGCTCCATGGATATAAAGATGTAAGTTTCTCCATTCCAGTCCTAATGGGCCCTCCACTGTCACAGACACCAGTAATTTCTGCTACAGTAATGAAAACATAGGCCACAGTGCCCTTTCCCTACCAAAACCAAATAGGACCAGCCCTGTGACCACCCTTTAGTGTAAGGGAAAACTTAACTCTCAAGCTCAGTGTGGTGGCTGACACCTCAAATTCCAGCACTTTGGGAGGTGGAGGCAAGTGGATCACTTGAGGCCAGGAGTTCAAGACCAGCCTGGCCAACATGGCAAAACACCATCTCTAGCAAAAATACAAAAAAAATTAGCCAGGTGTGATAGCAAACCTCTGTAGTCCCCGGTACTCAAAAGGCTGAAGAAGGAGAATCACTTGAACTTGTTAGATGAAGGTTGAAGTGAGCAAAGATCATCCCACTGCACTCTAGCCTGGGCAACAGAGCAACAGTGAGTCTCAAAAAAACAAAACAAAACTCAATTCATATGAATGTATCTTGAACAACTTATACTTGATTCTGTCCTCACCTTAGAGTCACATGAGGAACTTAATTAAAACAACATGGATGCTTCCATCCAGAATAATAAACAAATCATGTGAAAAAAGCATGAGTAAAGAGATTTCTGCAAATTGGTCAAGTAATCCTAATTAGAAGCCTGGGCTAATAAGTAACCGCTTAGCTAAGCGTTGCCTTTCAAGCATTTAATGAGCTTATAAACCACTTGGTGATTCTGGCCCCACTCTATGAATGAGATTCTGCAGGTTCGGAAAGGGACCATGAACAGGTGTTTCAAACAAGTCCCATCAATGATCCCCCTGGGCTCGTTATTAGCATTAGTTAGAGAAACCAGGCACAGCAGAGTCCCTTACACTCAGCATTCTTGTCACGACACAAATACTTCTAGGACAAATGAAGACAATCAATCTTTATATTCTTTACTGGCTCCTTAAAGTTTACAGAACAAACAGAAGGCAGTTATGTCTGAATAAATCTGCATTTGAAAAACATTTTCACATGTATTAATGCAATATTTATAAAGCAGGTGATGAAGACAATGTTACAGAGCACTTTACTGGGAATTCTACATTATGTGATTTAATCCTCATAACACCTTGGGAGCTGGTACTAAGTGCTTAATAATCCCCAGGATTTAGATTAAAAGCCCAGCATTTGGCTGGGCATGGTGGCTCATGCCTGTAATCCCAGCACTTTGGGAGGCCGATGTGGGTGGATCACCTGAGGTCAGGAGTTCAAGACCAGCCTGACCAACACGATGAAACTCATTTCTACCAAAAATACAAAATTAGCCTGGCGTGGTGGTGGGTGCCTGTAATCTCAGCTATCTGGGAGGCTGAGGAAGAAGAATCACTTGAGCCTGGGAGGTGGAAGTTTCAGTGAGCCAAGATCGCACCACTGCACTCCAGCCTGGG
>NW_016107896.1:102423-106677 GCF_001604975.1 Cebus imitator | reverse complement strand
GGTTGAATGAACCTGGCTCTGCATTCTTGAGTGTTAAACCAAGCAGAGAACAACCAAAAAAGATTCCCTCATAGAGACTGTTCTAGCACATTCTAGTTCATTTGAGCCAAGCTTGAGGATTATAACCTGGGAACAAAAATTCAAGTTGCCTGGAATCTACACTTAGATTAACAGAAGTTACAAGCGGATTTGTAAAGGCAAAAAGAGGGACAGAGTGGGCTGATACATACTGGTTTGTCAGAAATTTTTATTTGTTTACAAAAAAAAAACACTGATTACTAATTGGATATATATTAAACTATAGGGTGTGGGTTATGGTGTCCCGCGTGTCACTATTAGTTTAACTTACAGCTACTGGTGGCAATATCGAGCAGTTTCAACAAGCAAATACATAGCTCAAAGAAGGGAGAAACACATAACTGTGGTGTCATTTTAATGTCTCTTTGAGCCTTATAATGAAAATAATTTGCATTTCTCAAATAAAGGCTTCCCCCCCATCCCCAAATCTCAAGACCTAGATTCAGAATTTGAAGATGCAAATTTAGGTCTTGGATAGGTGGATTAGCAGCAGGTGTCATCTGCACATTTGTGGACATTTTAAAAAGAGGAGGAAGAGGAAAGTGAAAGATTCTCAAGCCTATACATGTCTACTCAATGCATGTACGTTACTCTAATTGGGTTTCTTGGCCCCACGGTTTCTGAATCAGTTTCAGGTCTAAAGATACAAGAGTCACTGAAACAGGCAAAATGGTTGATTGCTGTTCTGTGAAGTATTTAGAAATCACATCTAGCTTCTGTAGATGTGATTATACAGAACTAGATACCAAATGGGCAGAGACACAATTCTGCCTGCAGATTTAGGGGACAGCATGCACTTTGCAGCACAACCGTGAGTTGACTGGAAGCCTGGGAGGGAAAGGCCCCTCTAGATTAAAGCTTGGTTGGCACCTTATATGTTTATATCAGGTGTCGTGATTTTAAACGGTGTTTGGAAAATGTAATTAAAAGTTTTCTCCAGCCCCAGAGTAACTCCGCAATGATAAAACAGAAAGAAAGGCTGTTTTATTACACAATTAAACCAGAATGACACGCATCAAAGTCAATCTGCTTAAGAGATTGCAAAGAAATATACGCATGCTAATTGGTTATAGTCAATGATAAACTTTTCACATCTTCATGACAAGAGATAAAATTGCAACTTGAACCTAGGTGCCTGCTGAAGGTAGGCTCTCCCTCTCCTACAGCAATGGTTGAATAGGGTGCTATCTTTATGATTATTTACATTATAAAGCAATGGCGCTATACACCCTGAGCGCTAGGCTACAGCACTCCTGCTGGACCTTTCCTGGTGGTTGGTGTCCTCTCTTGACTCCTACCTTCTTTCCCTGAGGCAGAACCCAAGGTACAGGGCTCATAGCTGCTAGATCACATCTTATGTGAACCCCAACTGCCACAGCAGCACTCCAGAGCCACATCAGAGAGTGAGGCCTGAGCTGCAGGAGGAGAGCTTACATGCCTCCCAGATAGGATTGCACCTTCACAATTGTGGGAATAGGAGCACTGTTTCAGCCTCAGTTTCTGCTTGTAATGGAGACAAAGAAAAAATACTGCTGGATTTTCAACATGAGTCCAGATAGAGATAGCTCCAAGAGTTCTCACTGTGACAGCCCACCTCATTCACAGACATCATGGGATAGTACTGGGGCCTCTAAAACAAAAACCAAAAGCATTCAAGAGAAGAATAGGTCTTACTCTAGGAAAAATTGTATTGAGAAGAAAACAGTTAAAAGCATCTTTTAAAAACACAGGTTAGATACAAATCTGATCAAGTCAGCCAGAAAGTATTCCCCTAATCCATCTTTTTTTTAAACACTCAAAGTGCACGGCTACTCTCAGCATGAGAAACATGAGCGTTATGAAGAAAGGGGGAATATTCTCAGCAGAATTTAATAAGGTTTATCTTCCATCTCTGCTGCTCTCATCTCTTAGCCATTAAATGAGGGATCTATACTGGAATACATCTGACAATTTCCAAAGAATATATATATATGTTTTTTTTTAGACAGAGTCTTGCTCTGTTGCCCAGGATGAAATGTGATGGTGCAATCTCAGCTCACTGCAGCCTCCACCTCCAGGTTCAAGTGATTCTTGTGCCTTACCCTCCAGAGTAGCAAGAATTACAGGCATGCGCCACCACGCCCAACTAATTTTAGTTTTATTAGACATGGGGTCTCACCATGTTGGCCAGACTGGTCTCGAACACCTGACCTCAAATGATCTGCCCACCTGGGCCTCCCACCACCAGAGCTTTTTGGTGAAGATTGGTAATATTACTTTATTCATATAGTAGAACACATCTGAGTTTGCATCATGGCAAACTGCAGAGCTATTATGGTTTTTGAGTGGCCATATCATTCTTGTTCATTTTTCCTGTAAGAGCAGCATTCCAATTTAGTGAAATGAATCACCTTTACTGGATAAATTAGTAAGCATGTCATACTAATACTACCGTAATAATTTGATAGTAAATTTTCTTTGGATATTAGATATAAACATCTAAGTATAAATAATGTACTAGTCATAATGCACAGAGGATTTTAAAAAATTGTCTATAATAATTCAAGTAAAATATACTTCAAAAGTATGAATATAACATTATTTTTTATTTGTTTCTTTGCTTTGAGACAAAGTCTTGCTCTGTTGCACAGGATGGAGTGCACAGGGGCAATCTTGGCTCATTGCAACCTCCGCCTACTGGGTTCAAGTGATTCTCCTGCCGCAGCCTCCCCAGCAGCTGGGATTACAGGTGCCACCACCAGACCTGGCTAATTTTTGTATTTTTTAGTAGAGACAGAGTTTTGCCATGTTGGCAAGGCTGGTCTTGAACTCCTGACCTCAGGTGATCCACCCACCTTGGCTTCCCAAAGTGCTGGGATTACAGCTTTGAGCCACTGCACCTGGCTGAATCTAACATTATTAAAATGACTAAGGGGTTTGTTCAAAGTAAATATTGTGGTGTTATAATCACACTAGTGTATAAATACTGTTTATATGAATGCAGTTTGTCTACAAACACTACATACAACCATGCTAATTGTCCTCAAGTAATAAATAGAAACCAAAGTACCACTACAGACTCCACCGTTCAGTTCATACATTGAACCATGCTTTTGCAATACAAGTAGTTTGTCCTGCAAATATTACCTAATTACCTTGGATAATCTGTATCATGTCAAAGGAATTTAGTATCTTTTAGTCTTTATCATTCTGTATTGCTAAATTTAATCCTATGCTCATGTTCAACTTTTGTGTGCTTTTAAAATGAGCTTTAATAATCTAAACAAATCTGTGTCTATCTGAAAAGGCTAAAAGTGAAGATGATAAATCTTGCCAAAGCAATGAACCTGAGGTCCTAGATAAAAATAATCCCAAGCCAAAAACAATGAAAAAAGGTTTATTTAACTGTTAATATGAATGACTTACATATCTTTCAAACAGAGAAAATATACATTTTATATATATATGATTTATATATATTTTATGTATATATATTTTCTGTTGTTTGAAAGATATTTATATATATATTTTCTCTGTTGTTAGAAAGATATATATATATAAAATTTTAAAATATAAAAGCATTTAAAAAATATATATATAATCATATATATATATATATATATATATATATTTTTTTTTTTTTAATGCTTTAAGGAAAAAGAAATTAAGAAAATATCCTTCTGGCCAGTTGCTGTGGCTTGAGCCTGTAATCCCAGCACTTTGGGAGGCTGAGGCGAATAGATCACAAGGTGAGGCGGGCAGATCACGAGGTGAGGTGGGTGGATCATGAGGTCAGGAGTTCGAGACCAGCCTTGCCAACATGGCGAAACTCCATCTCTACTAAAAAATGCAAAAATTAGCCAGGCATGGTGATGTGTGCCTGTAATCCCAGCTATTCGGGAGGTAGAGGCTGCAGTGAGCCGCGATCACGCCATTCATTATACTCCAGCCTGGGCAACAGGACGACAGGGTGAGAATCCATCTGAAAAAAGAAAAAAAATCCTCCCTTACTTTCGCGTAGAAAAATAAAGCTTCGGCCGGGCGCGGTGGCTCACGCCTGTAATCCCAGCACTTTGGGAGGCTGAGGCGGGTGGATCACAAGGTCAAGAGATCGAGACCATCCTGGTCAACATGGTGAAACCCCATCTCTACTAAAAATACAAAAAATTAGCTGGGCATGGTGGTGCGTGCCTGTAA
>NW_016107896.1:98432-101687 GCF_001604975.1 Cebus imitator | reverse complement strand
CTGGAGTGCAGTGGTGCTATCTCAGCTCACTGCAACCCCTGCCTCCAAGGTTCAAGTAATTCTCCTGCCTCAACCGCCAGAGTAGGTGGGTAACAGGCACATGCAACCACACCTGGCTAATTTTTGAATTTTTTTTTTTTTTTAGTAGAGACAGGGTTTCGCCATGTTGACCAGGCTGGTCTCGAACTCCTGACCTCAAGTGATCCACCCGCCTTGGCCTCCCAAAGTGCTGGGATTACAGGCGTGAGCCACAATGCCCAGCCTAAAATGCTTCCTTATCAAACTTTACTAAACTTTATCTCCTTTCCACAGGCTCCTAAACTTCCAGCTACCTTCAGTCTGAGCCAACATACAAACCCATTTTATGTCCCTCCTATAAACTTGACTTCAGGGTAAAACATTTTCTGATCTAAAATCTGATTTTTCACCCTCCATTTGCCATTTCCCTCTGACCTTCTCATCTTTTTCGCTCCTCTCTAAGAAAGCAAGCCTTTATCTGTTTAACTGTGCAATCCTTAAAACTCTTGTGTTTGGTATTTCCTTCTGCTGCAATACTCTTTTAGAATTCAATTTTTTTTTACATAAACCTAGTTTAGCTCTATTTTACAGAAGTCTAAAAACTGCCTCAAAACAATAACAATTTCATCTTCAGTAAGACCCTCCCAATCCCCTTCCATCTTAATGTTAACTGCATCTGCCTGTGGGTCCCCAATGTTCCAGGGCTATATAGCTTCTCTCAGTATAAAGGCTTCTCCCACGGCTGGGGTGAGCAGGCTGGGATACCTACAGGGAAGGTTTCCTACCTTTTTTGTATTAAAACGTTAGCTAAATTTTTCTTCCCTCCCTGGCCAGGTACGGTGGTTCATGCCTGTAATCCCAGCACTTTGGGAGGCCGAGGAGTGGGAGAGAAATCACCTGATGTCAGGAGTTCGAGACCAGCCTGGCTAACATGGTGAAACCTCATCTCTACTAAAAATATAAAATTAGCCAGGTGTGATGGCATGTGCCTGTAATTCCAGCTACCTGGAGGCTGAGGCAGGAGAATCTGGAACCTGGGATGGGGAGGCTGCAGTGAGCCGAGATTGCGCCACTGCACTCCAGTCTGGGTGACAGAATGAGACTCTGTCTCAAAAAAAAAAAAAAAAACAACAGATGTGTCTGACTCATATGTCGAGTCAGGCCACCCAACAATTGAGAGATTCTCCCACCCCATCCTGCTCACTTAATTGCTCAATGACCACCTTGTCAGGAGACACTGCCTTATGCCCCAGTGAATGCCCTGGCTGCATTTCACTTTGCAAGTTATTTAACCATCTCACTGGGGCCAGGTTTGATATTTTTCTTTTTGTCTTTTGGGATACTATTTTCTCTTTCACAAATCTTAGAGAATCCAGGGAGCAGAAATTATTTCTGTGTTTTTCCCTCAATACCAGCATCTGATTGGCTAACCAGCAATGTGTCTGGCGAAATGAAAGCTGGGTTGGGTTGAAGACAATCTTAAACTTCTCAAAGGGTTTGCTTTCCAAAGAAAGAGTACACCAGGAGATTCCCCTCAGCCCCAGGGCATCCAGCTGCTCCCTGGAGACGCTCCCCTCCAACCTCAGGCTGTCCCGCATCTCCCATTCCCAGATACTCAGACTCCCATTCCAGCCCAGGAGCTGACATTCACTAGACATTCCAGCCACAGTGGGTATCTTGGTTTATCCCTAGAAAATACTGAAACTCAGGACCAGGGAAAAAACTGAAGGTTGGCTGAGGACACATTACCTTATAAAGTTTCCAAAGGGAAACTGTGACCCAAAAATATTCTGGTAAGATCTCTGTCCCTAGAAGTAATAAAAGCAAAGGAGGCACAGATATTTTTTAAAGCACAGAGTCAGGGGATTATTCTTTGCTTTCTTCTCTTGGGAAATATTTATAAACAGAAAACAAATCTTTTAAAAAAATACCATCCAATGCTTTGTTAAAAAATAATTAAAATATGGCATCTAAAATGTACACTAAAGGACAAATAGTTGATAGTGTGAATTAGGGAAGGGAAGTTGGCATCTGGGAATGTCAGAAGGAACCGGAAATTTAGTATTTTACTGCAAGCCAGAGTTAGGCTGGAGGATTAGGAGATGGGGAGGATCTGGAGACTCTGCTTGGACACATATGAAAAATGCAGGGGAAAATCAGTCCCCTGTGGAGTGTGAAAATAATTAAGTGGCAGGCAAGTAGCCTGAGGTGGATCCAGCCCCTGGGTTTTTACTTTCAAAAAAATCTAACTGGAATGCATTTTTTCCATATTATTACATTGGAGGAAACAAAATTCAGGCTTAACCAACTATAAACTGCCAAATTAACCTCTGAAAACATGACCAGGTAATTTCCACCTTCATTGTACAAATTAAGAAACTACAAAACTCTAATCACTTACTGAATTTGCTTTCCTTTATCATGCATCTTATAAAAGTGTTTTCTTCAAGCCTCTCCCATAAACCACAAACATAGCTTCGTGCTCTATAATTCTTGAATTACTCTTTGACTAAATTCTTCTAACAATTTTTGCAGTGACTTTCACAAATTTTTAATAGAAAAAAAAGGGCCTGGGAACCCCATGGACCAAAGCTCTTCCCATTCATAAGCCCCGCACCCCGCGTCAGGATTCTCCCCGGACGACCCTCCCGTGGTCCCCGCACAGCCGGGGAGAGATGCGGCGCTGCGGGTGCAGAGCTGCCCGGAGAGGGCTCCAGGCCAGGGCAGAGTCGCTGCGCAGGGAGGAGACAGGACGCCCGGGGTCCGGCTGTCAGCCGCCATCTTATGTCCGAAGGGGACTGAGGGCCGGGCTCGCCGAGGGGAACTCGGGCCGCGGATTTTGGAGCCGACTGCGGGGAGGCCCGAGTCCCGCCAGTCACTTCCGACCAGTTCCAACCAGGCCCTCCCCCTCTCTCGGGATGTCGGACCCGGCAGGCTCACCATTTCTAGGCTTCAGGGGTTCCCGGCGTCTTAGCTGTGCATCTCCCAGTACCTGCGGGTAACCGGGCCACGGAGGCCGCGCCTCCAGGAGCAGAGGACGCAGCACTGAAGAGAAGAGCGGGCGCTCCGGCTGCAGTCGGAGACAAAGGCCCCGCCAAATCCGGAAGCCAGCCTGTCCGCTCCAGCCGCGTGCCTGATTGGACGGTTCCCAGAACAGCATCTCTGATTGGATGACGTTTAGGGCCCCACCCCCGAATGCCCTGAGTGACAGAAGGTGTGCTCAGCTGCCGGGCTGAA
>NW_016107896.1:87522-97958 GCF_001604975.1 Cebus imitator | reverse complement strand
AAGAAAGAACAGATGAAATTCATTTAACCACTTAATAACTCAATATATCCAAAATATTATTTTAATATATGAGCAATATGTAATTATTAATGTAGTATATATATTCTTGGAACTAAATCTTTAAATCTAACTCTGACTCATATGCCTGTAATCCCAACACTTTGGGAGGCCGAGGTGGGTGCATCACCTGAGGTCGGGACTAGCCTGACCAACATGGAGAAACCCTATCTCTACTAAAAATACAAAATTAGCTGGGTGTGATGGCTCATTCCTGTAATCCCAGCTACTTGGGAGGCTGACGCAGAAGAATTGCTTAAAATCAGGAGGCAGAGGTTGTGGTGAGCCAAGATCACACCACTGCACTCCAGACTGGGTAACAAGAGCGAAAATCAGTCTCAAAAAAAAAGAAAAAAAATCTAGCTCTGTATTTTACCTTTCCAGCACATTGCAGTTCAGACCAGCCACACTCCCGGCACCCTGTAGCCACACACGGCCAAAAGCGGCCACATTCAAGTGCAGCTGTGACATCAGGGGAGGTGAAAGGCCTGAACATCCCTTTTCTGCCAAAGGTGAGGGAAGAGCCCCTCCCTACCAACATCTCTTCAGTTCTGAGGATGGAGTAGAGCATGGCCATAAAAAGAGCAGAGGATAGCAGGAATAAAATTACCTTAGGTACTGAGGTTACAAGCACTGCTGGCCACCAGTTGCTCACATTTCTTCAAGAGATTAGACAGTAAACAAAGAATGATGACGTCACAGGAGAATAAAACTGTATGTCTTTAGATCTGTACGCAGTATAGCCCTCCAATGGTCAGGCTGTGGTTATCTGCTTTCTCCTGTTGTATGAGATGCTGTGCGAGTATAAGCACCAATCACGTGCATACATGTCCACATGTATTTCTGCATTTCTCAACATCATCTTACAAGACATTCAACTTAAATCAGGGGAGAAAATCAGTATTTTCAGGGTGCCCACTGTAAGAAGGTAACTAGTAATCAGTCTGTCATTAAAACCTGGCATCCTATCTGCACTAGGTGCATGTACTAGTTAGCTGTTACAGCGTAACAAACCATCCAAAACTCCTTAGCTCATAATTGAGATGGTTAGTCATTTAGGCTGGGCTCAGTGGGACCATTCTTCTGTGTCATTTGAGCTCCTTCAGACATTTATCATCAGCTGCTTGTTGACTAAGCAGCTATGCTTCTGGGGGAGAGCTTCTGCTTCTGGGGCTGTCAACAGAGGCAACTTGCTTCTCCTCCCCGTAGTATCTTATCTTTCATCTGGCTTATATGGGCTTTTTCATGGAGATGGCAGCCTTCTGACAGAAAAACAGAAGCATTCAAGACCTTTTGAGCCTAGGCCTCAAACTGGCATACTGTCATGTTCACAGGTTTCTACTGCCCTGAGCAAATAAGGCCACCTGGATCCAGGGTTTGGAAAACAGATTCTGGATCTCAATGGGAACAGCTGTGAAAGTACCCGGGAGTGGGCATGGATATAGGAGGGATAAAAAATTGCTACCATTTTTTGCAATCAGGATCATCGTGCTGTTTTTTGCGTATGTGGTTTATAGAACTCTTTCACATCAATAAATTGTCCAAAGGCCCACAGCTTCTAATGGCTGGGCTGGGACTCAGGATCAACTCCATGTGACCCTTGAAATCCTGGAGAGTAACACTTCTAAAATGGACGCCAAATTTCTTTTAGATTTGTGCCCATATAGTACTGTTTATTATTAGAATAATCTAAAGAAAGCTGGGCATGGTGGCTCAAGCGTGTAATCCCAGCACTTTGGGAGGCCAAGGTGGGTGGATCATGAGATCAGGACTTCGAGACCAACTTGGCCAATGTGGTGAAACCCCATCTCTACTAAAAATACAAAAAAAAAAAAAAAATCAGCCAGGTGTGGTGGCAGGCATCTGTAGTTCTAGCTAGTTGGGAGGCTGAGGCAGGAGAACCTTCTGAACCTGGGAGGCAGAGGTTGCAGTGAGCCAAGATCATGTCACTGCACTCCAGCCTGGGTGACAGAGTGAGACTCCATCTCAAAATAAATAAATAAATAAATAATCTTAAGAATTGGCAGAAACACACGGTGGCTCACACCTGTCATCCTAGCACTTTGGCAGGGTGAGATGGGTGAACCACTTGCACTCACGAGCTCAAGTGCAGTCTAGACAACATAGTAAGATCCTGTTTCCATTAAAATTAAAAAAAAAAAAAAATTAGCCAGGCATGATAAGGAATGCCTGTAGCTCCAGCTCCTCAGATAGCAGAGGTAGGAGGATTGCTTGAGCCTAGAAAGTCAAGGCTGCATTGATCCATGATTGATTACACCACTGCATTCTAGCTTGGGTTATAGAGTCAAACCCTGTCTCAAAAAAAAAATAATGAAAATAAAAAAGGAAAAAAGAAATTGCAGGAGCATTTCAAAATGACATAGAATAATTTGGAAAAAATAGCTGAGGGATGAGTTGAGAAAACCAAAGTTCAACCACAGATTACTTATTTTTTTATCACAAAAAAATTTGAAAACTTAGAAAAAAACTCTAGAGAAATTAAATGTTACGGAGTTTAATTGAACAAAAATTATTTGCAAATCACACAGCCTGTGGAGCCAGAGTAGGCTCGGAAAGACTCCAACACAGCCACATGGTAAAAAAAGACTGATGAACAGAAAAAGCAAAGCGATATACAGAAAATGAAAGTGAGGTACAGAAACAGATTGATTACAGCTTGGGATTTTTGCCTGATTTGAACATGGTTTGAAGATTTGATATTCTTTTACTGACAAAATCACAGTGGTTAGTACAGGAATGGGTTACAGTCTATTTACATATCTATTAGGTTTCAGTTTACTATGTACAAAAAGAAAAAATCTATTGACAAAAATTAGACATGAAAGGGGACAGCTTCAGGCTATAACTACTTTAACAATTTCTCCCTTTGGGTTAACTTCTCAATTTTGAGAGATAGGTCAAAACTTTAAACATTGATATTATTCTACCGTCATCAAAAATATACTTATTTAGTCTCAAATCTCACTGTGAAATAGCAGAACTGTGAGTTTTGTAAAGTGGAAACAAGGACTTGAGGATATTAATTATTTAAAGGATTACAGTAGAAGGAGCCTCATTGAGTTAACATTTGCTTACAGAATAAAAATAAAACCTGGCCTGTTTTAGGATCTACCTATTTCTTACATTTTTAGTTTGAGTATGTCATATTTAGCATGAGTGACTCCATTTTGGTTTGGTTTGATTTGGTCTGTTTGAGCGTAGTGTACAAGCTCAGTTCAGAATCATGGCCTCTAATAATTTTCTTTAAAAAATTTTCCCATTCTGGTTAAGTTGTCACATAGATCAGAGTGTGACCAAAACTTAGGGTTTTAGTACCACTCTCAGTTTCCACTATTTTTGGTTTTTGTCCTTATCACGTCATTCATAGGTTATGGTGTCCTTATGGTCACATGTGTCTTTGAGTTTTCATCATTCCCTTTAAAGAGAGATCATCTGACATTCTAGAGATGACTGCATGCAAACATTTATAACTTTTAAGAGAATACAGTGCAGTAGTGAGACTACTCATTTGACTATTGGCAGGATAATGCCAACAGTTTGAAGTATGCTTTTTTTTTTTTGAGACAAATCCTTGCTCTGTTACCCAGCCTGGAGTGCAATGGCACGATCTCCTCTCACTGCAACCTCTGTCTTCTAGGTTCAAGCAATTCTCCTGGTTCAGTCTCCCAAAGTGCTGGGATTACAGGCATGAGCCACTGCACCCCACCAGAAGTATGCTCTTTAACCAGAGTCCCCATGAACAAACCAACTGAAATTAAATAGATCAAATAATCAGCTAAATAAATGGCTTACTCATTTCAACCAAGCAGCCTGTTTCTTAAACCTCTGTAACAGAACCCTGATATATTTCACCATGTGCAACTACACATATTAGCAACTACACAATACTTTTCTGTTTATCCAGCAAGTAATCTAGAGAAATTCTATTATTTAGCACAACTTTAGTAAAAAATTTAAAGTCTATTGTGTAACCATAGCCGTGACAGTAGAATTTGCTCTAGAGCCTTTTATAAAGAATAAATGCCTGGCTTACTCTAAACCACGAAAAAAAACCCAAAAAAAGCCAAGCAAATGATGCTTATTTGGAAGAGTAAGGGCCTCCTGGCAATGCTCTTTAACCTATTCTGAATAAATTATATTTAACTTATGAAGTAGGTTAAGAGCAGTGGCCCTATTGTACTTTTACCACAATCAAAATTAAAAATGACACCTAAAAAAGAGAGTTATAAACTTGTTCAATATGTACCTTCAAACCACAAAAGTATTTCCCTCACACTAAAATAATATAAACAATAAATAGATGTTAAAATTAAGACGATTTCCATGACCACTCACCTAGACAGAATCAAACAATCGTTGGCCACCAGACAAGAATAAAAATATACAAATCATAAACGAAATAGGAGTAATATTTATAAAAGCAAACAAACACATAGATACTAATATTGACAATAGACATAGGGCTGATTCATATTTGACTTTTGTCCCAAACTGTCTTAAGGTGTACAGAGTTGAATTTTGTCACACAAAATTATAATATATAAATTAAAATTAAAACAAAAAACACAATAAACTGATGTGAAGTGGGCTACCCTAAAACACAAAACACAGAATTATAAAATTGCAAAACAAAGTTAAAAGAAACATTAGTCCAAAAAATTCTGATTTGTAAACTGTAATTCGTAGAAACTAAAAACACAATTAACTGATGTGAGGCAGCCTACTCTAAAAAAATACAGAAAAATAAAATTACAAAACATAAATAAGAGAAACATTAATCCATAAAACCCTGAGTAAACATATTGTTTGTTCTAGATAACTACAATTTTTTTTTTTTTGAGACAGAGTCTTGCTCTGTCGCCCAGGCTGCAATATACTGGTAGGACCCCAGCTCACTGCAAACTCTGCCTCTCAGGTTCAAGCAATTCTCCTGCCTCAGCCTCCGAGTAGCTGGGATTACAGGCACCTACCACCATGCCCAGCTAATATTTGAATTTTTGTAGAGGTAGGTTTTTGCCATGTTGGCTAGCCTGGTCTCAAACTCCTGACCTCAAGTGATCCACCAGCCTCCACCTCCCAAAGTGCTGGGATTACCGGCGTGAGCCACCTCGCCTGGCCAGATAACTACAACTTTCAACTCTGCCTGCCCAGCCATGAAGAGCACGAGTTTTGAATCATTAACTTAGAGTTAGGGCGGCAACATTTCAGAGAAAATACGTTATAATTATTCATAAAGAGCTTTGATGAGAAAGTTTTAAGGAATAAAAATTTGAGTAATACTAGAGAAAATTAAATTATGCTATTGATACATTGCTGCTCTTCTTACACAAAATAGTAAGGCTATAATCTAGCCTTTAGAATAAAAGTCTTACATTCCTAAATACAAGAGCAATACAAATACAGTAAATAGGGTATAAAACACTGGTATATAAAAAATTAGATATAAATTGTACTAACAGTCAGATAAAAGTTGAGGAACATGAATGGAAATACTAATAATAATATTCTACCTGCTGGGTGAGGTGGCTCACGCCTGTAATCCCAGCACTTTGGGAGGCTGAGATGGGCAGATCACCTGAGATCAGGAGTTTGAGACCAGCCTGACTAACATGGAGAAACCTGTCTCTACTAAAAATACAAAATTAGCCAGCCGTGGTGGTGCATGACTGTAACCCCAGCTACTTGGGAGGCTGAGATAAGAGAATCGCTTGAACTCAAGAGGCAGAGATTGTGGTGAGCCAAAGACTGTGGTGAGCCTAGATCACGCCATTGTACTCCAGCCTGGGCATCAAGAGCAAAACTCTGTATCAAAAAAAAAAAAAAAAAAATTCTGCCTATAGTCAATTAAACATACAAGCCAAATATCTTAATAAATTATGAATTTGGCCGGGAGCGGTGGCTCACGCTTGTAATCCCAGCACTTTGGGAGGCCGAGGTGGGTGGATCACAAGGTCAAGAGATCGAGACCATCCTGGTCAACATGGTGAAACCCCGTCTCTACTAAAAATACAAAAATTAGCTGGGCATGGTGGCGCGTGCCTGTAGTCCCAGCTACTCAGGAGGCTGACACAGGAGAATTGCCTGAACCCAGGAGGCGGAGGTTGCGGTGAGCTGAGATTGCGCCATTGCACTCCAGCCTGGGTAACAAGAGCAAAACTCCGTCTCAAAAAATAAATAAATAAATAAATAAATAATCACTTATATGTTACTTTAACGTATATATTCAAGCATGTTATTTTAGAACTTCTGAAACTAAAATTATAGACAAATTTCACATATGACAATTCAGAAAGTAAAAACACAATCATGGTAATCTTCATATTAAAGAAGACAGAATTATAAAATAATAATTGAGAAATAAGATAACAATTGGAAATTTACTATATGTATAACAATGTTCTAAGTTTTCTCACGGCAAAAGTTTTTGCAAGAAATCTCTGAAATGAGTACCTACAGTAACTACAGCCAAGGACCAGAGCAGCATTACTGCATCCACATGGGGTTTTTGCTGGAACCAGTAAGTCTCTGCCAGCCCCCCTCAGGCTCCTGGGATGGCACTTGTTCTGGGTCTGTGGACAGACAACCAGGGCACTTGCTGAGTGCCCACCCACTCCTTGTAGGCCCACAGCCTATCACTCAACCTCAAACCCACCAACCCCAGCTTCCCAAGCCATTCTCACCAGGGCTGTTCAACCACATCAGCCTGAACTTCACAAAACCCTTTGCCATGCCATAGAAAAAAAGGTGATGCCTTTGTTCCACTGCCCCTACCTGTGTCAGGTCATGTGGGGTTATGAGGTGAACCAGCCAGCCTAACTCCAGTGCTTCTCCCCCAAAAACTGCCCCCACTGCCTGAGTCCCCCTTTAGGGAGCTGTCAGTCAATGTAAGAGAAAACAGCCCTGGGAGGGACTCCATCTGCTTCTGTCTGACTTCAGGGCAAGAAGAACCTAAAGCAGGTGGAGGTCTCAGAGAAGAAGCCTGTGGCAGGGCTCTGAGCTTGGTGGGCTGTGTATCTTCCTCTCCCCTGCCTGCCATGGGGCCTAGCACCACTCATTTAAGTGGATAGCCACCACCATTCTGGGTGTGCAGCTGGACAGCTCCCCAGGCAGGGCCTGCCGTGACACTGTGTGCTCACAGGAGATGCCTACACGTTGAGGCTGGGCTGTGAGGAGAACATTCCTGAACAGGTGCATGCAGCCTGGCCCTGCCCTCACTGGGAAGCCCCTTCCTCCTGGGTACCAGACAGAATTCTATGCTCTGTTCTGGAGGCTCCATGCTGGTCGAGTTCATTGTCCATGCTGTCAATGGAGAGGTTAAAAAAAAAAAGTAAAGAGAGAGACTTCTCAGAGCAGGTTGTGGGCACAGGTTGAGCCGTTGTCTTCCTCTCTGGTCTGTCTGCAGACTTGAGACTATGGATAACGAGGGAATTGCTCTGCCACAACTGTTTCAAGAAAGAGCCATAACCAGGGTGCCTATAGTGCCTGGTGACTGACTGGCAGCCTCAGACCCACCTGCCACCTGTGGGCAGGCTTTCTTGTGGACAAGATGAAAGCAAGGAAAGCTGGAATGAGCCCAGCCCTCTCAGGCATCCCGAATGCTATCTGCGGTTCCCTGCAAGACCCTCTAGTCTGCTTCCTGGCACGCTACCCATGCACGTTTTTCTGGCCTCTTTGAGACTTGATTCCCTGGAAGGAGAGGACTCTACTTTCCACTGGGCTGAGTGGCCAGGGCCATCCATCTTCCCTCCCTCCACTAACGACAAGGGGGCTCCTGAGCACACACTGCCTAACCATGCCCCTTCTAAGGCAGGAGCTCACTTGTCTTATACTTGTGGCTTGCTAGAACCTAAAACTGATCAGTGCTGTTAAGATAGAGAAAAGTGGGTGGGGAAGTTGCTTTAAAAATCTCCCATAATCTTCTCATGGAGATCATCAGCACCAGTGACACCATAGGCGGGGCTGTTGAGGATGCTGGGGGAGAGTGCCCGGCCTGTCCTGGTGGCCGGTCCTTGCCAGGGGTGGTGCATAACTCAGCCCCTGAGAGAAGCAGACAGACATCTCTGCAGGAAATTGGGGGGTGTGGCTCAGGGCAGCCCAGCCCCACTGATGGTGGAGTGGGGCTACCTCCCATCAAGCTGTGTCTCCGCAGCAGACCCTTGGAGCCAGGAGGTGATTTACAATGTGTGCAAGGCAGTCAGCTCCATCAGCTGCATGGCCTTCAACATTCAATTCAACTCTGACATCTCACCAGAAAGCAGTGGGGACTGGCTGGTGCAAAAGCCCTGCAATGTGGGCCAGAGCCTCACATGGGGGTCTCCTGGGTCCTCAGGGCTGACGGGCCTGTCTGCCCATCTGAGCACTGCTCCCTGGGGCTGTGTGTGCAGGCCTCCTGAAGGAGGGCTATGGGCTCTGGAGGCCAGGCTTATGGGGATTTGGGCCTACCTGCACCTCCTTGCTCGTCCCACTACATTATGAGTGACTATGCCAAGATGGGCCTTGAGCACCCTCTGGGCTGTGTCAGCAAAGGACTTTGAGCCTGGCCTGGCATTGAAGGATGGCAAATCAGGTGTCCGGGTTTGCATTGTCACCCCACATGGCAGCAGGAAATAAGAGCGTCCAGGCCTACAGGACTGGAACCCTATCGAGGGGATTAGGAGGCTGCTTACTTCCTCCCCGGGCCCATGTGAGGAGTGGAGGGAGTCTAGGGAGATGCTGGGACTCACTTGTTCTGTCTGGGCTTCCCCTAGCTCCACCCGTTGATAACCATTTCCTAGGGAGAGCTTAGGAGCCTCCTGTGTGCTAGTGAGGCAGGTCACCCCATCAAAGGGTTTTGTTGAGGAGGCATTCTGAGACTCTGAGTGAGAAGCTAGCACAGTGCCTGACAAGTACTCACAAGAGCTGTCACCCTCTGTCACCATCATGTGGCCTTGAGGTGTTCAGATTGCCTGGCTTGGGGCTTGGCGAAGTCGTTTGGGAGTCAGCTACTTTAGACTCCCACTCTCTCCTCAAACAGTGGCTGTTTTGTGTTTACTTATGGGTTTTAAAAAACCTAAGATTTCATTTACAGTAGTTTCAAGCTTGTATGAATTTGTGTAGATTTTATTAGATGGCAGAGGGCTTAAGAAAACAACATTTTTGGCTGGGCGAGGTGGCTCACGCCTAGAATCCCAGCACTTTGGGAGGCTGAGATGGGTGGATCACCCAGTTAGGAGTTACAGACCGGTCTGACCAACACGGAGAAACTCCATTTCTACCAAAAATACAAAATTAGCCAGGTGTGGTGGTGCATGCCTGTAATTCTAGCTACTCAGGAGGCTGAGGCAGGAGAATCACTTGAACCCGGGAGGCAGAGGTTGCGGTGAGCCAAGATCGTGCCATTGCACTGAGCGACAAGATCGAAACTCCATATCAAAAAAAGGAAAAACCAAAAAAACTGACCGTGAGTTGCGTACAAGTTAAGAAGGACAGATCATACACCATGGGCGTGGACACATTCCACACCTGCTGGGGAAGATGAGAGACCTGAGAGGCACCTAATTCCCAGCTGCAAGCTGATGTCCATATAACACCATTCAGGTCTTCATTTAGGTCCTTGCATTGTATATTCATTGACCCAGTACAAACACATTTGGGACAAGGGGCATCATTCAACACAGCACCAGCCCCCACTTGTTCTGGAGGTAGTCAAGAAGAATTTGGTCAGCTCCTAATCCCCCAGGACACAGGTGCTGCCCCATTTCCAGTACTCACATCCAGCCATACCATCTCAGGATAATTTTTTTACACGAGAGCAGCATGAGGTAGGAGGCATGGTGTGACAGGCTCAGGGCCATGGACAGCTGGCTTCTGGTGAAGCAGCACGGGGCAGGTGCATCTGTGGGTGGGGCCATGACAAGCCAAGGCAGCCGTGGCCCTTTTCCCCACACAGCCCAGCCCCAGGTGGCACGCAGGTCTTTCTGGATGGTATTGGGGCGCTCAGGGCCCATCACTTGCCCGATCATCAGCACTGCCTTGGTTACACAGGCCCTGGGAGAAGGAGTGAGGGGTTGCAGATCCAGGATGGGCACGACCTCAGACCCAGAGTTCCCTTGGCCACAGGCCAGCAAGCAAGCCCAAGCAGCTCAACTCTATAGACACTGAGCCTCATCACCTCTGGCTGCACTTTCTGCATCTACTTTGCGCAAAGGCAGCAAGAGAAGGCCAACATCAGTGTTTGTGATATGGAAGTCTATGCCACACTGAGACCTGCTAAAAATGTTTTCTTTCTTTCTTTCTTTTTGCTGTCTCTCTCCCTTTCTTCCCTCCCTCCCTCCCTCCTTTCTTTCCCTCTTTCTTTCTTTCTCTTTCTTTCTTTCTTT
>NW_016107896.1:82695-87242 GCF_001604975.1 Cebus imitator | reverse complement strand
GGAGTGCGATGGCACAATCTTGGCTTACCACAACCTCCACCTCCTGGGTTCAAGTTATTCTCCTGACTCAGCCTCCGGAGTAGCTGGGATTGCAAGCATGCGCCACCACGCCCAGCTAATTTTTGTATTTTTTTTTAGTAGAGATGAAGTTTCTCCATTTTCGTCAGGCTGGTCTCAAACTCCTGCCCTCAGGTGATCCACCCACTTCAGCCTCCCAATATGCTGGGATTACAGGTGTGAGCCGCTGTGCCTGGACATAAAATTTAAAATAATTTTTTCTAATTCTGTGAAGAATGTCAATGGTAGTTTCATGGGAATAGCATTGAATCTGTAAATAACTTTGTGCAATATGGCCATTTTCACAATATTGATTCTTCCTATCCATGAGGTTATAATGTTTTTCTGATTCATTGTGTCCTCACTTATTTTCTTGAGCAGTGGTTTGTAGTTCTCCTTGAAGAGTTCCTTCACATCCCTTGTTAGCTGTATTTCTAGGTGTTTTATTCCCTTCATAGCAATTATGAGTGGGTGTGCATTCATGATTTGGCTCTCTGCTTGCCTATTATTGGTACATAGGAATGCTTGTGATTTTTGCACGTTGATTTTTGCATCCTGAGAATTTGCTGCAGTTGCTTATCAGCTTAATGAATTTTGGGGGGGAGATGATGGGGTTTTTCTAAATATACAATCATGTCATCTGCAAACAAGGACAGTTTGACTTTCTCTCTTCCTATTTGAATACCCTTGCTTTCTTTCTCTTGCCTGATTGCCCTGGCCAGAATTTCCAATGCTGTGTTGAACAGGACAGGTGAGAGAGGACACATTTGTCTTCTGCCAGTTTTTAAAGGGAATGCTTCTAGCTTTTGCCCATTCAGTATGATATTGGCTATGGGTTTGTCACAAATAGCTCTTATTGTTTGGAGATATGTTCCATCAACACTTAGTTTATTGAGAGTTTTTAACATGAAGGGATGTTGAATTTTATTGAAGGCCTTTTCTGAATCTATTGAGTTAATCATCTGGTTTTTGTCATTGCTTCTGGTTATGTGATGGATTACATTTATTGATTTGTGTATTTTGAACCAGCCTTGCAACCAAAGGATGAAGCCAACTTGATCATGATGGATAAATTTTTTAATGTGCTGCTGGATTCAGCTTGCCAGTATTTTATTGAGGATTTTCATATCAATGTTCGTTGGGGATATGGACCTGAAGTTTTCTTTTTTTGTTGTGTCTTTGCCAGGTTTTGGTATCAGGATGATACTGGCCTTGTAAAATGAGTTAGGGAGTCCCTTCTTTTCTAATGTTTGGAATAGTTTCAGAAGAAATGGTACCAGCTCCTGTTTGTACTTCTGGTAGAATTCAGCTGTGAATCCATCTGGTCTTGAGATTTTTTTGGTTGGTAGGCTATTAATTACTGCCTCAATTTCAGAACTTGTAACTGGTCCATTCAGGGATTTGACTTCTTCTTGGTTTTGTCTTGGGAGGGTGTATGTGTCCAGAAATTTATCAATTTCTTGTAGATTTTCTACTTTATTTGCATAGTTTGTTTGTTTGTTTGTTTGTTTGTTGAGACAGAGCCTCTTTCTTGTTGCCCACGCTGAAGTGCAATGGTGAGATCTTGGCTCACTGCAACCTCCGCCTCCTGGGTTCAACTTATTCTCCTGCCTCTGCCTCCCAAGTAGCTGGGATTACATGCATGCACCACCAAGCCCAGCCAATTTTTGTATGTTTAGTAGAGATGGCGTCTCCATGTTGGTCAGGTTGGTCTCAAACTCTCAACCTCAGGTGATCTGCCTGCCTTGGCCTCCCACAGAGCTGAGTCATGAAAATTGTCTTAATTTCCACTTCTTTTTATTGGACAATCTGTATTATTTTTGTAGGAGAGAAATGTGATTCAAAGGTAATTTTTGAAAAATTTTATAATTAGAAACTTTTTAGGTTTTATTGTTTATTGTATCTAGTTTTTATTATTTTCAATACTGTTCAAAACCATATAAAATTTATAATCTTAAATATTTTTAATGTATAGTTCAGTCATGGTAAGTATAGTGATATTATCATGCAACATATCTCTAGAATTTTTTTATCTTCCAAACCAAAACTCAATACACATGAACAAACTGCTCATTTTTTTCTATTACCCAGTCCTTTCCAAATATCATTTTATTTCTTGTTTATTGATATCTCATATAAGTGGATTCAGACAATATCTAGTTTTTTGTGACTACCTACTTTATTTAGCATGTGATTAAGATGTACTTTTTGTGTTACATTTTCTGCTTTTGAAAAGCTGAGAAATACTTTATTATTTTTACATTCCAAATTGTATTCGTTCATTCTTTTGATGAGTAAAGTTTGGTCTGCTTTAACCTATCTGCTTTTGCAAATAATGCTGCAAAAAATACAGGTGTGCACATAACTCTTGACTACATATGTGAAGCTTTATTTCTGAGTACTCTCTTATGTTTTATTGTTCTAGTTGTCCGCCTTTATGCTAGCATCAAACTGCTTTAGCTATTGTAGCTTCAGAATGTATTTTAAAATCAGGAAGTGTGGGCTGGGCATGGTGGCTCACACTAGTATCCCAGCACTTTGAGAGAATGAGGTGGATGAATCACTTGAGGCCAGAAGTTTAAGATAACCCTGGCCGACATGGCAAAACCACACCTCTACCAAAAATCCAAAAGTTAGCTGGGCTTCGTGGCCCATGCCTGTAATCCCAGCTACTTGAAAGGCTGAAGCATGAGAATCACAAACAAAACAAAACAAAACAAAACAAAAACCAACAAAAATACAGAAGTGTGATGCCTCCAACATTGTTTTTGGTTTTTGAAAATTGTTTCGCTCTTCATGGTCGCTTCATAGTCTATATGATTTGGGGGTTGTTCCTTTTCTATTTTTGCAAAAATAAACTGAGAATTTGAAAAGGATTGCATTGAATCTGTAGATCACTTTAGGGAGTATATCATCTACCTAAAGACATCTTCATAATATTGTCGCCCCACCCTTCATGAAGAGTGTGATCAAGGATGTATTGCTTAACTTCCATATATTTGTGAATGTTTCAGATTTCCTTCTCTTATTTTATTCCATTTTGATTATAAATAATAATCAGTAAGTTTTCAATTTTAAAAAATTTGTTAAGTTTGTTTTTATGACCTAACATGTGGAGTATCGAGAAGAATGTTTTATGAGATAATGAGAAGATTGCATATTTTGTTGTGTGGAGTGTTTGCTAAACATCTGTTAAGTGTGGTTTTACAGTGTTTCAAGTCTTCTTCCTGTGTATTTGTACTTTAATTTTGTCCATGTTTACTTTATAAATCAGGAACTCTGATGTGAGATATAGATGTAGTTACAGATATATACTCAAATGAACATACAGATACACATATACAATTGTCATAGGTTTTCAATAAATGAACTCTTTTATTAATGTCATTTTTGGCTCTTGTAGCTTTGAAGTAAAGTATATTTTATGAAATACAACAAATTTTGACTTAAAATGTATTTTGTCTAATTAGTTGCGACCTCTATGTTCTCATTCAATTAACGTTTGCATGAAGTATATTTTTGTTTGTTTTTTGAAATATCTTTTATTTTTTCGACAGAGTCTCAGTCTTTTTATTTATTTTTTGAGACAGATTCTTACTCTGTTGCCCAGGCTGGAGTGCAGTGCACCATTTTGTCTCACTGCAACCTCTGCCTCCCTGTGTTCAAGTGATTCTCCTGCCTCAGCCTCCTGAATAGCTGGGATCACAGGCGACTGCCACCATGCCCCACTAATTTTTTTTTATTTTTAGTAGAGATGGGGTTTCATCATGTTGGTCAGACTGGTCTCGAGCTCCTGACATCGTGATCTGCCCACATTGGCCTCCCAAAGTGCTGGGATCATAGGCGTGAGCCACTGCCCCCAGCCCTGGACTCTCGCTCTTTCACCCAGGATGGAGGGCAGTGGCGCAATCTCGGCTTGCGGCAACCTCCACCTCTGGGGTTCAAGCGATTCTCATGGCTCAGTCTCCCTAGTACAGAGATTACAGGCACTCACCACCATGCCCGACTGATTTTTGTATTTTTAGTAGAGACAGGGTTTCACTGATTTGGCCAGGCTGGTCTTGAACTCCTGACCTCACGTGATCCACCCACCTTGGCCTCCCAAAGTACAGGGATTACAGGAGTTAGCCACCATGCCTGGCCTGAAATATCTTTTTATTTATTTACTTATTTTTTGAGACGGAGCCTTGCTTTGTTGTCCAGGTTAGAGTTTAGTGGCACAATCTTGGCTGACTGCAACCTCTGCTTCCTGGGTTCAAGTGATTTTCCTGCCTCAGCCTCCCAAGTAGCTGGGGTTACAGGGCATGCAACACTATGCCTGGCTAAGTTTTGTATTTTTAGTAGACATGGGGTTTCACCATCTTGGCCAGGTGGGTCTCAAACTTCTGAACTCATGATCCACCCGTCTGGCCTCCCACAGTGCTGAGATTACAGTCGTGAGTCACTGTGCCTGGCCTCGAAATTTTCTTTCTTTCGTTCTTTTTTTTTTT
>NW_016107896.1:79401-81605 GCF_001604975.1 Cebus imitator | reverse complement strand
TCCGCCTCCTGGGTTCAGGCAATTCTCCTGCCTCAGCCTCCTGAGTAGCTGGGATTACAGGCACGCGCCACCATGCCCAGCTAATGTTTTTTTGTCGTTTTAGTAGAGACGGGGTTTCACCATGTTGACCAGGATGGTCTCGATCTCTTGACCTCGTGATCCACCTGCCTCGGCCTCCCAAAGTGCTGGTTATCATATTCTTTCTTGGAATTTTTTCTCTTTCAGGATGTTGACTATATCTTCCAACTTTTTTTTCTGGCCTGTAGGGACTCTGTGGATAAATCCACTGCCAATCTCATTGGAACAAACTTATAGACAACACATCAGATTTCTCTTGCTGCTTCCAAGATTCCATTATTTGTCTACGACTTTATCTATCTATCTATTTATTTTGAGATGGAGTCTCATTCTGTCGTCCAGGCTGGAGTGCAGTGACGCAATCTTGGCTCACTGCAACTTTTGCCTCCCACTTTCAAGCAATTCTCCTGTCTCAGCCTCCTGAGTAGCTGAGATTACAGGAGCCTGCCCTGCCACCACATCTGTCTCATTTTTGTATTATCTGTAGAGGCAGCGTTTCTCCATGTTGGCCAGGCTGGTCTCAAACTCCTGACCTTAGGTAATGCACCCACCTTGGCCTCCCAAAGTGCTGGGATTACAGGCATGAGGAACCACACCTGGCCTATCTATGACTTTAAAATTTTTGTTTATAATCTGTCTTGTTATGAGTCACTTTGTGTTTATCCTAAAGTAAGCTTCTTGACTTTTTGTTTTTTTTTTTGAGATGAGTCTCGCTCTGTCACCGAGGCTGGAATGCAATGACGTGATCTCAGCTTACTGCAAACTCCACCTTTCAGATTCAAGCAATTCTCCTGCCTTTGCCTCCTGAAATTACAGGCATGTGCCATCATGTCTGGCTAATTTTTGTATTTTTAGTAGAGATGGGGTTTCACCATGTTGGTCAGGCTGGTCTGGATCTCCTGACCTCATGATTTTCCTGCCTTGGCCTCCTGAAGTGCTGAGATTACATGTGTGAGCCACCTCACCCAGCACTTCTTCATTTTTTACAATCATTTTCTTCATGTTTCAGGATTTTTCAGTCATTATATATCTTAATATATTCTTTAGCTCCATAATTTTTGTTTCTTTTTATAATTTTAATCTTTTTGCTATTTTCATTTTCCTGCTTTCATTTACTTGTCTGTTTTCCTATTTCATGCATTGAACATACTCAGATAGTTATTTTAAATTTTTCAGGTAATTAGTATATCTCCATTCCTTTAGGGTTGATATATGAATATTATAGTCGGTTTTGGGGGCCATATTACCCTGAAACTTTGTATACGTTGTAAACTTTTTTTGAAATTTGTGCATTTACAAAAAGCTTCCTGTCACAGTATTTATAAAGTGGCTTTGTCACGGCGGAGTCTGATACCAATTGACCGAGCTAGAGATTCTAGAAACCTCTCAGACCTGTTCTTAGGATGTGTCTACTCTGGAATTTTGTGTACATTTTTAAAATTAATGAAGTTTGTCTGTGTTTCTTCTTAAGAGACTATAATCACTTGTTACACCTACTGTTTATTTGTGGTACTGACCTCTCTGTGCTACTGTGAGAATTATTTATATTTGCTTTCAGCAAAAGCAGCCTGTCATTCAAAGTATAGCACTATTCCTTTTAGCACTGTGTGTTATATGAGACAAAAAAACGATTTTTGAAAAGTTCCCTAAAAGCTGGAAGTATGGACATCTCTGCCAGTATTTTCTTTCTCTTTTGAGGGAGCAGCCAGAGTTTACTTCTAGAGGCATCAAGCTGCATTGGAGAGGAGAAAGGAAGTGTATTTTATTACGCCATCTTGCTCATGTACTTGGTAGAACTTTATACATTAGATTTGTAAAGCATATTCACTTGGGTTTAGTAAGTGGGATAATTCTTTTTTTCTTTCTTTTAGTGGCGTCTTCTCTTTCACCGAAGATAAATTGCCAGGGCAAAGCATAATACATGAATTCCAAAGCGTAACAGTGAGAAGACAGGACAGATGCAGTCTTCAGAATTTACCCTTAGAAAAGACTGGGCCGGGCGCGGTGGCTCAAGCCTGTAATCCCAGCACTTTTGGAGGCCGAGGCGGGTGGATCACGAGGTCAAGAGATCGAGACCATCCTGGTCAACATGGTGAAACCCCGTCTCTACTAAAAATACAAAAAAT
>NW_016107896.1:78012-79326 GCF_001604975.1 Cebus imitator | reverse complement strand
AAAAAAAAAAAAAAAAAAAAAAAAGACTGAAAAAGTGTGGGTGAGTGTATGGAGCATCTTATAATGGACTTAACCAATGTTCATCCATTACTCATAGCAAAATCTTTCAATGTAATAAATACGTGAAAGTCTTTAGTAAATCTTCAAAAATAAATAGACACAAGACATACTGGACATATTGGAGAGAAAGATTTTAAATGCACAAATATGTAACAATTTTAAAAAATGTCTTAAATTCGAAGTTAATATCAGAGAATCAATACCAGATAGAATCCCTACAAATGTAAATAATGTGGCAATGGCTTTAATAAGTGCTCACACTTAACTGAAAACAAGGGAAATCATCTTGGAGAGAAACATTACAAATGCAATGAATGTAGCCAAGTGGTTAAATCTTGCTCTAGCCTTTCTGTTATTAAGAGAATTTATCTGAAAAGAAACCCAATAAATGTGAAAGATGTGGCAGAGTCTTTAAGTGGTTCTCGTCCCTTACTCAACATAAGAGAATTCATCCAGGAGAGAAATCCTATAAATGTGACAAATTCACAGTCTTCAACTTTTGCTAAACGTATAATAATTTACAGTGGAGAGAAACTCTACAAATGCGAAGAATGTGGCAAAGCCTTTAAATTGTTTCTATACTTCACTCAACATAAGCACATTCATGTTGCCGTGAAACCATACAAATGGAAAATACGTGGCAGAGCTTTTCTATAGTTTTCATACCTTACTGGACATCACATAACTCATCCTGGAGAGAAATTCCACAAATGTAGAATTTCTAAGAATGTGTCAAAGCCTTTAATCAGAGCTCACACCTTAATGAACATAAGAACATTCATACTGGAGGGAAACCCTGAAAATGTGTAAAGTGGGACAAAGCCTTTAACTAACACTCAAATCTTGCTAATCATAAGACAACTCATACCAAATAGAAACCATACAAATGTTAAGAATGTGGCAAAGCATTTTATCGGTTCTTACACCTTACTGTACATGAGGAAATTTAAACCTGAGAAAAATTTTACAGATGTGGAGAATGTGGTAATGTCTCCAATACCTGCCATTCTACTTGACATGGAAGAGTTTATACTGAGTAGTAGTGTTATAAATGTAATTACTGTCTAAAGACATTTTACAAAATACAGCCTTAGGTTGCAAAAAATTTTAGTAAAGAACAACACTGCAAATAGAAAGACCGGGTTCAATGCCTTCAGTTATGTCATGGATTGTCTTATACACAGGAGAATTTATACTGGAGAGAAACCCTCAAACAGTTGCTCATACTTTATTCAACTCTAGAGAATTTGTATT
>NW_016107896.1:74982-76852 GCF_001604975.1 Cebus imitator | reverse complement strand
ACACTAAAAATGTAATAACTGGAGAAAAACTGTTCTAAAAATATCAGAAAACATCAGTGTTCATATTAAATGGTATTTTTAGAAAACAACAGTGTTCGCCTTAAATTATATTTTTAGAAAACAATAGAGTGTTCACACTAAAAGATATTTTTAGAAAACATCAGAGTGTTCACATTAAATGATATTTTTTACAAAACATCAGAGTGTTCACCTTAAATGATATTTTTAGAAAACATCAGTGTTCACATTAAAGGATATTTTTAGAAAACATCAGAGTGTTCACATTAAATGCTATTTTTCAGATTCAGTAAATGTAAAAAGAAGATGAAGCTAAAGTGATCTTCAGATAATTCACAGTAGTAATCACTAAGGCACTAACATTGTAGACATTAAACAGAGTGTTGATTACAGAGATTAATCCAAAAGTTAATTTCAGGCACACTGGCTCATGCCTGCAATCCCAGCACTTTGGGAGGCCAGGGCAGATGGATTACTCAAGATCAGAAGGTTAAGACCAACCTGGTAAACATCATGAAATTTTGTCTATAATTAAAAAAAATTTACCAGAACCATAGTGGGGCGGCTCCTGTATTCCCAGCTACTTGAGAGACTGAGGTAGGAGAATCATTTAAACCTGGGAGGCAGAGGTTGCCATGACTCAAGATAGCACCACTACACTCTAGCCTAAGTGAGAGAGTGAGACTTTGTCTCAAAAAAAGTTAAAATACATGATTTATTTTTACATAAGACTAAAAGAAGCAAGAATTTGATCTTTGAAGGGTTGTAGTTATATTTAAAGTTTATTGTTTTACAACGAAAGAATTTCAGATTTTTTGAAATATGAATATTGATGTAATTAAACTCTCATCACTTGATGTTATGCCTTTATTTGTGGCATTTATTAAAAAGCATTTGATCAATTGTTACTGCATTAAAGCCATGATAAATTCTTCTGTATTAGATTTGCATCATTTTTTTTTTCATGAAAGATTATGGATACCAAAATTTAAGATGCATGAAGAAAATCTAAGTGTAGAGGCTCTTTGTGGTTGACTTATATTTTATATATCATATGTATTATTGCATATATTATAAATATTGTATTATTATATATATTGTATTATAGTGTACATAATACATGAGAAAAAGGTTTAGAGTAACAGTCTACTAAATTATAGTCAGAGAGAAAAACATTAAAAATCTGAAGAAATAAATTGATTTTTTACCAATTGCACATTAAGATAATAAAATACAGTTGATTTTGAAATCAATGTCAAATAATTCGAAGAATAATGTTTTCATAGATTACAATGCTACTTTTTTATTCTTATAACTACAGGATCATAATCTTAGTTATTATAAAATCTATATAAAAGTAGAATTAAGAGCCATATATTTTTGAATCTTAAAGGACTATTTTCTAAATTTTATCTTAGTTTTTTTAACATGTAACCTCTGTGGTCTGCAAAACACATACAGAATATTAGTTTTGATTTACGTGGAGTTAAATGTACAAATATATCACTCTAAAGATAAACTTCATGTTTAAGAGAATCATGGAGCAAGTAATTATGTTTATTTGAGTGTGTCTACCTATTTTGAGACAAAAAAATTGAAACAATAAATTTCAAAAGGCTTGATAATTTTTTATCAAACCAGAAACCTCAAAAATTCTGAAAGTTGAACTATTTTCTCTGCATTGTATTACATTTATTTTTCTACAGTCTTCTTGCTCCTTTTTCAGAATCTCCCCATACAAATTCTCTGCTTGTTCTTGACTGTTACTCACGATAGACCTGATGTATAATTGTCTTATTGCAAAGATCACAAATAATTTTTTTTTTTTTTTTTTTTTTTTTTTTTTTTTTTT
>NW_016107896.1:70108-73932 GCF_001604975.1 Cebus imitator | reverse complement strand
TATTTTTTTCCTTTTTTTTTTAAATATGTTTTATTAGTTTTCTACATTATGAAAGTAAATATAACAGGAACAATACAAAACCCAAAGTCAATGCAGTAATAACTCCCTTGTTTCCTCTAACCGCATAACCGTGGTTAACAATGGGTGTGCACCCTTACAGATATTTTTTCTATGAATATGCAAACATTCCACTTGTTTCTTGGACTTTACATCGCAGTCCAAGGAGAATCATGTGAACGGCATAAAAGCAAGACGGTCTGACGACTGCAAACCGTAACATTTCCAGATCTACCGACTCAGAATTCCTGTTTCTAGAGGACCGTACCCACGTGGCTCCGCATCCGCAGCAACTTGGTCTTTCCTCCTTTGCCGAGTTTGGTTAAGAGTAAGGGCTGATGGTTGAGTGGGCTCAGTTCGCAGGTGCCTGAAATTCCTACTTAGCAATGTTCCCTTCCGGCTAACTCCGCCTTCCAGAGCCTAAAGAAGAAATGCTAACAGTTGAGGGTGAAGGGTCCTTAATTGCTCAGTCCAATTATCTAGGTGGGTCCAGGTTTGATTTCCATACAGAGATAAGGACCTGGGGGCGGGGGGCGCTTCCAGGTGCGCTTCTGGCGAGGCTTCTCTGTCTGCACTATTCAGAACTTGTAACTGAAGTATTTAAAAAAACAGATTTTAAATGCAAATTAAAGGATGGATGTTCTCAAAAAACAAACAAAAAAATTTGAATAACTCTTGAAAATCTTTCAAGTTCAATTGAAATTTTTTTTATTCCTCAAAAAAAAATTGTCATGTAAAAATCCTATATTGAGGCCGGGCGTGGTGGTTCACACCTGTAATCCGAGCACTTTGGAGGCCAAGGCGGACAGATCACCTGAGTTTAAGACCAGCCTGACCAACATGGTGAAACCCCGTCTTTAAAAAAAAAAAAAAAATCCTATACTGAGAAAATGTATTTATTAAAACTAAATGTACGGTGGCTCAAGCCTGTAATCCCAGCACTTTGGGAGGCCGAGGCGGGTGGATCACGAGGTCAAGAGATCGAGACCATCCTGGTCAACATGGTGAAACCCCGTCTCTACTAAAAATACAAAAAAATTAGCTGGGCATGGTGGCGTGTGCCTGTAATCCCAGCTACTCAGGAGGCTGAGGCAGGAGAATTGCCTGAACCCAGGAGGCGGAGGTTGCGGTGAGCCGAGATCGCGCCATTGCACTCCAGCCTGGGTAACATGAGTGTAACTCCGTCTCAAAAAAAAAAAAAAAAACTAAATGTAAAATAAACACATTTCAGATCAAAAACACTAAGATAATTTGGTGCTAGCCAACCCATCTTACAGAAGACATTAAATGAAGAATTTTAAGGCTAAAATCAAGTGACCACAGATAATAATTTGAATTCACATAAAGTGACAAAGAGTTTTGGTAAAAGTAATTACATTATTACTGTCAGGTCTCCATATGCAAGCCTGGAGCCTGAAAGGCTGAAGTCCTGCTTGCCTCGGCTAAAGACTCCCGCCCGCTGCCTGTGTTCGCCACTGTCCCTGATCACCCAGTGGAGCTTCCCACAAGCGTCTCACCCAAACCTGCCATCTGAACTGTTCTTAACGATAATGTAAATACCTCTCACCCAACCCTGCCGCTGTAACTGAACTTGTATACTCCTTGCCCCTACCCCCCACCACTGTAACAACTTACTCTGCAACACCCCCACCCCCCCAAAAAACTACCCAAACCTATAAAACCAACTCCTATCCCACTGCCCTTTGCTAACACCCTTTCCGGCCTTAGCCCACCTGCACCTGGGTGAAAAAAGCCATGTTGCTCACACAAAGCCTGTTTGGAAGGTCTCTTCTTCAAAGCGTGCGTTTTTTTCAACAATTACAGAAGACAGTGTTGTATTTGACCGAATGTAAAAGTTATCACAAGACAAAAGTATGCCAGGTTGCAGGGTCATTTATTTATGCCGGCGACCACAGAGGACTCACGTCTCTCCAACCTGTGGTGGCAACAGGAGGGTGCCACGATTTTTTATACCCGAAAAACCACCTTGGGAGTGGGGGTGAGGGGCAGGGATGGGGATGAAAAGGCTTCAGACATTCCAAGGGCTAGTGGATTCTGTAAATTACCTCCTGGGCAGAGGTGAGGGTGGGGGTCTCCGGACATTCCAAGGGCCAAGGGGACTTTTGTTATTCCGTTTGTTACTTAAGTGGTTTACAGAAGTCAAGACAAACATTTGTTTACACATTATCTGGTTAAGGTGGAAATCACAGACCTTAGTTACTTATTACAAGTCGCAGGAGCCAAGATGGCATGGGTTAGGACTGCTTGCCTGTCACATTAGGGCCACAGAGAGCAGTTACTGATAAGAAAAGGTAAGCAGCTTTACATAGTTTTGAAGAACAAACAGCAGTTCTATTTACAGAGGCCAAGGACCGTAGTTATTGTTAGGAGAAATGGGGCAGCCATTTCAACTTATCTAAAAACAGTTTTGCATTTTATAAAATAGTTTTGCTCTGGTTCTGGCTCTAGGCCAGCACAATATCACAACAGTACAAAAGAATACTATGTTTTTTAAATTATCTTAGTTCACTTCAAACAAACAATTGTATAAATATATGAATATAATTTTATTGTTGGACCTATTACATATGTAAATGCAGTATGCTTTTAGGTGAGTGAGAACAAAACTGGTTGGGCTAAAAAATCTCTTTGATAAATTGATTCCAATGGAATAAGTAAATAGAACGACTAACAAAAAATGAGATGACTAACATCAAAAAAGTTGTAGATACATAATTACTTTTTTCCTTTAAAATAAATAAAATTATACAAAATCAGTATAAAAATGTGTCAAATTCATGCGCACGTATGTTCATTGCGGCACTGTTTATAATAACAAAGACTTGGAACCAACCCAAATGCCCATCAGGGATGGACTGGATAAAATCAGAAAATGTGGCACATATACACCGTGGAATACTATGCAGCCATAAAATAGGATGAGTTCATGTCCTTTGCAGGGACATGGATGAATCTGGAAACCTTCATTCACAGCAAACTGACACAAGAACAGAAAACCAAACATTGCATGTTCTCACTCATAAGTGGGTGTTGAACCATGAGAACACATGGACACGGAGGGGAACGTCATACACTGGGGTCTGTTGGGTGGTGGGGGGCTAGGGGAGGAACAGCAGGGGGTAGGGAGATTGGGGAGGGATAACATTGGGAGAAATACCTAATTTAGGTGATGGGAGGATGGAGGCAGCAAACTACCATGGCATGTGTGTACCTATGTAACAGTCCTGCAAGATCTTCACATGTACCCCAGAACTTAAATAACAATAGTAATAAAAAGAAACCAAAACCAAAACATTAATAAAAAGCACAGAAAGAAGTGTCAAATTTGTGACATATATGGATATAATAAGTGTAAAATTAATACCATCAAAATGAGAAACAGGAACAAATACATACAGAGCTAACATGTTTTGTATTTCATTAGTATTAAGTTACTATAAATGTGAAACACAGTCTAATAACTTAAGATGTATATTGTAGCTGGGCTCGGTGGCCCATGCCTGTAATCCCAGCACTTTGGAAGGCCGAGGCGGGCAGATCACAAGGTCAAGAGATCAAGACCATCCTGGCCAACATAGTGAAGCCCTGTTTCTACTAAAATACAAAAATTAGCTGGGCGTAGTGGTACACACCTGTAGTCCCAGCTACTTGGGAGGCTGAGGCAGGAGAATTGCTTGAACCCAGGAGGTGGAGGTTGCAGTGAGCCAACATCACGCCACTGCACTCCAGCCTGGTGCCTAGCGACA
>NW_016107896.1:56549-67247 GCF_001604975.1 Cebus imitator | reverse complement strand
ATTAAAGGGCAGCATAATATATAGGTACACAATAGGCGGAGGTCGCAGTGAGCCGAGATCGCGCCATTGCACTACAACCTGGGTAACAAGAGTGAAACACAAAAAAAAAAAAAAAAAAAAAAAAGTAGAAGACACAGCTGGAAGAGTCCTGTAGGCACCTGCAGTCCCCATTGTAAGAGCAAAGGGGACTTTATTTCTGACTTTATCTCACAGAAGTTCTTAGGAAAGATAGCCAGAAGAATGGGTGGGGGGGTGGTCATAGAAAGAAAAAAATCTTCCAGCTTAACTGTGCAATAATTTTGCCTGAGCAAAAATTTGATGGAGCAGAATCGGGGGGAGCAAATTGGAAGTGCAGATATGAGCACAGAAGCTGGGTAGCAGACTGTGGGCAGGTGGAGTGAGGTGAGGCCTGAAAGCCCTGCTGGGTTTCTCACTGGGGAGGCCTGTAGCCTGGGGCAAGATCTCAGCTCTGCACACTGGCTGCCTGTATCCTGCTGTTAGCAGGGCAGGGTGGGAGCTGGGTGAGGCCTGTCACAGCCAGCTTTCTTGATTTTCCTGGTTCCCTGTATGAAGCAGCAGAGGCAGCCATAATTCCCCTTCAAACGTAATTGGAATGAGAACCACCCCCCTCTCCCCACAGTGACTGCAACAAGCCCTGCCCAATGAGTCTGAGCTCTGACCTGCCTAATCTTGTCCCCACCTGATGGTTTTTCTCTACCCACGCTGGTAGCTGAAGACAAAAGACCTTAACCCTTGGGAGCTCTATGGCCCACCCATCACCTGAGAAACCTGAATATTATCCTGGCCAATGTATGGCAAGCCTATTCTCCCTTTTCTACTATCTCAGCTGGTGCCCTCTTGAAAGCACCACCTCTGCTGGAGGCTGACTGACACAAGCCATCAGAGCAACTCATAACAGAAAAACTCTGCTCCAAGGAAGGACAACAGCAAATTCTACCACCTGTAACATCCTGGCTAATCAGAGGCCCTGAGTCTGTCCATGTGAAACTTTACTGCTTGCATAACCAGCATTTGAGAAAAACAGTGCACTAAACAAAACTGTAACCAAGGTCTGTCACAGAGTCCTCTTCACTCCCTTGCCACTTCCAATGGAGCAGCTGCCGATATCCATGGCTGTGAGGCCTGAAGAGAGATCACATGACAGGGCTCTTCGCAGACATTCCTCAATGCCAGCCTGGAGCTGCGGAGCCACACTTGGTTGCTAGACCCAGAAGAGCAATATCACTGTAGCCTGGTTCACAGAAAGCCCCATCCATAGGGAAAGGGGGAGACACCTTTGTCACCCCATGGGACAAAAGAATCTGAACAGCAACCCATGAGTTCTAGATATTTTTACTGAGACAGTCTACTCAAATGAGAGGGAACCAGAAAAGTAATTCTGGCAATATGACAAGACAAGGTTTTTTTTTTTTTTTTTTTTTTTTGAGACAGAGTCTTACTCTTGCTGCCCAGGCTGGAGTACAGTAGTNAAAAAAAAAAAAAGAAAAAAGAAAAAGAAGACGTATATTGTAGGCTGGGCAAGATGGCTCATGTCTGTAATCTCAGCGCTTTGGTAAGCCAAGGCAGGCAGATAACCTGAGGTCAGGAGTTCGAGATGAGCCTGACCAATATGGTGAAAACTTATCTCTACTAAAAATACAAAAATATTAGCCAGTTGTGGCTGCGTACACCTGTAGTTCCAGCTATTCGAGAGGCTGAGGCAGAAAAGCTGCTTGAACCTGGGAAGCGGAGGTTGCGGTGAGCCGAGATACACCACTGCACTCCAGCCTGGGCAACAGAGCAAGACTCCATCTCAATAAATAAATAAATAAATAAATAAGAACGAGAGAAAGCTGTAGTTATTATTTTAAAATTAGAATAGTAGAATTTAAAACAAAAAATTTAACAGACTTAAAGAAGGACATTTGATAGAGCTAAAATGGATAATAAAAAAGGTAAAAAGGATGACATGACAATTATAAACATATATACACCCAAGAAATAATCAGCAAAATACATAAAGCCAAAACTGAGAGAAACGAAGAAAAAATAGAGAATTCAACCATAATAATTGAAGACATAAATACCTTTTAATAATGATTTAAAAAGTAGTAAGAAGGTGAGCAAGGAAATGAAACACTTGAAATTATGAAAATAACTAGACCTACCAGACACACTTAGCATGCCACCAACAAGCAACTGCAGATTATGCATTCTTCTTAAATGCATGAGGAATCATCTCTAGGAGAGAAAATACTCAATGCCATAAAAATAAATAATATAATTTTAATAATTTAACAAATGCAGTGTGTGTTCTCTAACCATAGTGAAAGAAAATTAGAAACTAATGACACTATAAATCTGGACAGATAGGTAGACATTATTTCTTCTTGAAGGTGAAAGGAAAATTGTCGTAAAGTGTTTGTAAAAGTACACCCTCAGGTAAAGAATGCTTGCTTCTTTATCACATTTATCCATGCTTAGTCCAGCCTTAGAGAATTCTTTCTTTGTCCTATTTCTTAATAGGCTCCACACTGAATTCAGTAATCGTAGCTAAGAAACAGTAGCAAAATTAGACAGACCAACTTTTGAATTAAACTACAACTTCCTGGAATCTAAGTATGTTGAAATCCTTTTGTAAAAAAAAAAAAAAATCTATGTTTATAAAGGAGATCTCTATTAGTAAGGCGTCTGCCACACATTAAAAATATTTAGTTGAATTTTTTGGCTCATGCCTGTAATCCCAGCACTTTAGGAGGCCGAGGAGGATGGATCACTTGAGGTCAGGACTTTGAGACCATCCTGGCCAACATGGTGAATCCCCATTTCTACTAAAAATACAAAAGAAAAAAAAAATTAGCCAGGTGTGGTGGAAGATGCCTGTAATCCCAGCTACTTGGGAGGCTGAGGCAGAGAATCACTTAAACCTTGTTATTTTTGTAACATTTATAAATAACTTAGGGCCGACCACAGTGGCTCACACCTATAATCCCAGAACTTTGTGAGGCAGAGGCAGGTGGACCATTTGAGATCAGGAGTTCAAGATCAGCCTGGCCAACATGGTGACAGCCAGTCCCTATTAAAAACAGAAAAATTAGCCAAGTGTGGTGGTGTGCCTGTAGTCCCAGCTACTCTGGAGGCTAAGGCAGGAGAATTGCTTGAGTCTGAGAGGCAGAGGTTGCAGTGAGCCGAGATCATACCACTGCACTCCAGCCTGGGCAACAGAGTGATACTCCATCTTGAGAAAAAAAAAATGCCTTCATAATAATCATTTAAATATAATCAATACTTGAGTAAATTTTTGGTTTTGAGCCTCTGGACTCAGGTGTCAGGATGGGTAGCCATGTTGAGGCCTGGCAGTAAGTTCTCAGTTCCTAGGCTGGCAGCTACCAGACAGAATCACGGCCAATATGGTCCCTTCTCTGTCCCAGCTTTGCCTCCTGGCTCTTCTTTAAGGGGTTGAATTTTTCTTCTGCCCTGTGCTCCACACTTGGTATGTAAATTTAGGACTTACTCAAAGCCTGACTTTCATAGCTATTTTGTGTGCAACATGCCTACTTAAGAGCCAAGATGACTGTAAAATCCTGTCTGTTTCATAGATCAAAATCTTTTTCTGTAAACTATTAAAATCATATTATGGTAATTTAATAACAATCATAAAATTTCTGAGTCATTTGTGTGTTAAAATACTAAAACATTAAGTATTAAATATAAGTTTAATGCTAAAATGGCAGATAGAAGATGGGCTAATGTGCAGCTCCCACTCGGAAAGGCAGAACAGCATGTGAAGGCTCACATTGTGAACTGCTCTAAGAGCCACCGCACAAACATACCAGGAAAACCAAAAAGTATCACAAACCCTTTAAAAGAAGCAGCTTGGGCCGAGCGTGGTGGCTCACACCTGTAATCCAAGCACTTTGGAGGCCAAGGCGGGTGGATCACCTGAGGTCAGGAGTTCAAGACCAGCCTGACCAACATGGTGAAACCCTGTCTTTAAACAAAAAACAAAATTAAAAAAAGATTAAAAAAAAGAAGCAGCTTGCTGCTGCAAACTCTGTGACATAGCTGAAGAACTGAGTTCCCAAAGTGTGAGGGGGGAATGCTACCTCCAAACACACATGCCCACTGGGGAACCTGAAAATCCAGATTACAGGAGAAGGATTTCACCTCACCTATAGCTGAAATGAATTTAGAAAGGCAAGTGAGATATAAAAGTAGAAGACGGGCCGGGCGCGGTGGCTCACCCCTGTAATCCCAGCACTGTGGGAGGCCGAGGCGGGTGGATCACGAGGTCAAGAGATCGAGACCATCCTGGTTAACATGGTGAAACCCCGTCTCTACTAAAAATACAAAAAATTAGCTGNTGAACCCAGGAGGCGGAGGTTGCGGTGAGCCGAGATCGCGCCATTGCACTCCAGCCTGGGTAACAAGAGCAAAACTCCGTCTCAAAAAAAAAAAAACCAAATAATTCCATCAAAAAGTTGGCTAAGAACATGAATAGACAATTCTCCAAAGAAGATATACAAATGGCCAACAGTCATATGAAAAAAAATGCTCAACGTCACCAATTATCAGGAAGGTGCAAATCAAAACCATAATGTGATACCACCTTCTGCAAGAATGACCATAATTAAAATATCAAAAAATAATAGATGTAGGCATGGATGTGGTGAAAAGGGAGCACTTTACACTGCTAGAGGGAATGTAAACTAGTACAACCACTATGAAAAACAGTATGGGAATTCCTTAAAGAACTAAAAGTAGAACTACCATTCGGTCCAGCAATCCCACTACTGGGTGTCTACACAGAGGAAGGAAGCCGTCATATGAAAAAGACATATGCGGCCAGGTGTGGTGGCTCACGCCTGTAATCCCAGCACTTTGGGAGGCCAAGGCGGGTGGATCATGAGGTCAACAGATCAAGACCATCCTGGCCAACATGGTGACACCCTGTCTCTACTAAAAAAATACAAAAATCAGATGGGTGTGGTGACGTGAGCCTGTAGTCTCAGCTACTCGGGAGGCTGAGGCAGGATTGCTTGAACTCGGGAGGAAGAGGTTGCAGGGAGCCAAGATTGTGCTACTGCATTCCAGCCTGTTGACTGAACAAGACTCTGCCTAAAAAAAAAAAAAAAAAAAAAAAACAGAAAAGAAAAAGACATCTACACATGTCTGTTTATAGCAGCATAATTTGCAATTGCAAAAACAGAGCCAGCCCAAATGCCCATCAGCTAATGAGTGGATATGGAATACACACACACACACACACACACACACACACACACACGTCCATACATATACCATGGAATACTACTGAGCCATAAAAAGGAACAGAATAATGGCATTTGCAGCAACCTGGATGGAACTGGAGACCATTATTCTAAGTGACGTAACCCAGGAACAGAAAACCAAACATCGTATGTTCTCACTTGTAAGTGGGAGATAAGCAATCAGGATGCAAAGTCATAAGAATTATATAATGAACTCTGGGGACTAGGAAGGAAGGGCACTAGAGAGTTGAAGGACAAAACTCTACACGTGGGGCAATGTGTACAGTGCTCGGGTGATGGTTGCACCAAAATCTCAAAAATCACCCGGATAAAGGAATTATGTTGGCCAGGTGTGGTGGCTTACGCCTGTAATCCCAAAACTTTGGGAGGCCGAGGCCGGTGGATCACCTGAGATCAGGAGTTCAAGACCAGCCTGGCCAACATGGTGAAACTCTGTCTCTACTAAAAATACAAAAATTAGCCTGGCATAGTGGTGTGTGCCTGTAGTTCCAGCTGCTCTAGATGCTGATCCTAACCTACTTCATAAGTTAAAGAGAACTTATTCAGAACAGGGTAAAGAGCATTGTCAGGGAGCCATTACTCCTGTGAATGAGCATAACTTTTAGGTCTTTTTCTCATGGTTTAGAGTAAATGAGGCAATGGTTAGACATTTATCTTCCATAATTAGGTCTACAGTAGATTCTATTGTAAAGGCTATGGCTACACAATAGACTTTAAACTTTCTCATTAAAGTTGTGCTAAATAGTGAATTTCTCTAGATTACTTACTGGATAAACAGAGAAGCATCTGTGCAGTTCTAATACTTGTGTTTGCATGTAGAAAAATACATTGGATATTAGAGAGAGTCAGCTGTAGGAGATTAATGAACAGGATGCTTGGTTGAAATGAATAGATCTTTTATCTAGCTAATTATTTGGTTTATTTAATTTTAGTTGGTTGTTCATGGGGACTCTAGCTAAAAAGCATAGTTCAACCTCTTGGTATTACCCTCCTGATGTCAAAATAGTAGTCTCACGACTGCACTATGTTCTCTCAAAAGTTATAAATGTTTGCATGAAGTCATTTCTAGAATGCCAAATGGTTTCTCATTAATCGGAATGACAAAAACTCAAAGACATATATGTGACCATGAGGACACCATAACCTATGAATAACATGATAGATAAGGACAAAAACCCAAAACAAGGGAAACTAAGTGGCACTAAGGCCCTGAGTTTTGGTTAAAATCTGACCCACGTGAGAACATAACCAAATTGGGGGAATTTTTTTTAATAGAGACGGGGTTTCACCCTGTTGGCCAGGATGGTCTCTATCTCCTGACCTCGTGATCCACCCGCCTCGGCCTCCCAAAGTGCTGGGATTACAGACATGAACCACCTCACCTGTAAGACAAGGTTCTAATAAAATCACCAAAAGGTCACACTAGCTTTCTAATAATGGATGCAAACTAAGAAGAAATGTCTGAATTACCAGATAAAGATTTCAAAAAGTAAAATAATTAAGCTACTCAAAGAGTTACCAGAGAAAGGTGAAAACCAACTTAAATTTTAAAATCAATACAAAATATGGATGAAAACTCTCCAGAGAAATAGATATTATACATAAAAAACGATCACCACTTCTAGAAATAAAAGGTACATTTAGAGAAATATAAAATAAACTGGAAAGTTTCAAAAATTGACTAAAGCAAGTAAAAGAAAGAAGTCCAGAGCTTAAAAAGCTTCAAATTAACCCAATCTGACAAAGACAAAGAAGAAAAAAATCAATAAAATGAACAAAGTTTCTAAGAAATTTGGGATTATGTTAAATGACATAACCTATGAATAATCAGCGTTCCTGAGGAACAAGAGAAATCTCAAAGTTTGCAAGACTTATTTGAGGGAATAATCAAGAAAAACGTTTCTGGTTTTGCTACAAATCTAGACATCCCAATACGAGAAGCTCAAAGAACACCCAGAAAATTCATCCGAAAAAGATCATCACCCAGGTACATAGTCATCAGGTTATCTATAGCCAAGAGGAAAAAAAGACTCTTAAAAGCTGTGAGGCAAAAGCATCAGGTGACCTATAAATAAAAACCTACTAGATTAACAGAATATTTCTCAGCAGAAACCCTACAAACAAGAAGGGATTGGGGTCCTATCTTTAGCCTCCTTAAACAAAAAAAAATTTCAGCCAAGAATTTTGTATCCAGTGAGTTTAAGCATCATAAATGAAAAAGAGATAGTGTTTTTTAGACAAACAAGATGAGAGAATTCACGATTACCAACCCACCACTAGAGAAATGCTAATAGGAGTTCTAAATCTTGAAACAAAACCTCAGAATACAAAAAAATATAATCTCCTTAATGCATAAATTTTAAAGTGCCTATAAAATAATAATACAAAGAAAAAACAAGATATTCAGGCAACAGCTAGCATGATGAGTACAGCAGTACCTCACATCTCATTACCAACATTGAATGTAAATGGCCTAAATGCTCCACTTATAAAGTACAGAATGGCAGAATAAATAAAAACCTACACACCTAGTGGCTGCTGTCATCAAGATATTCACCTAACACATAAGGAATCACATACGCTTAAGGCAAAGGAGTAGAAAAAGATATTTTATGCAAATGAAAACCAAAAGCAAGTAGAAGTAGCTATTCTTTTTGTTGCTGTTGTTGTTTTTGAGATGGAGTTTCACTCTTGTTGCCCTGGCTGGAGTGCAATGATGCAATCTTGGCTCACTGCAACCGCTACCCCCGGGGTCCTGCCTCGTTCTCCCAAGGATCTGGGATTACAGGTGCCTATCACCATGCCTGGCTACTTTTTTTTTTGTATTTTTATTAGAGAACAGTGTCTCCATGTTGGCCAGGCTGGTCTCAAACTCCTGACCGACCTCAGGTGATCCACCTGCCTTGGCATCGCAAAGTGCTGGGATTACAAACATGAACCACCACCCTGGCCTGGGCTAATTTTTGTATTTTTAGTAGAGGCGGGGTTTCACCATGCTGGCCAGGCTGGTCTTCAACGCCTGACCTCTGGTGATCCACCTGCCTCAGCCTCCCAAAGTGTTAGGATTACAAGTGTGAGCCACTATGCCTGGCTAGTGGGATTTAATGACTACAAATCTTTTGCACAGCAAAGGAAATCATCAGAAGAGTGAACAGACAACTCAGAGAGTGAGAGAAAGTTTTTGTAAACTATGGGCCTGACAAAGGACTATTTTCAGAATCCTCAAGAAACTCAAATCAATTAGAAAACAAGGCCGGGCGCGGTGGCTCAAGTCTGTAATCCCAGCACTTTGGGAGGCTGAGGCGGGTGGATCATGAGGTCAAGAGATCAAGACCATCCTGGTCAACACGGTGAAACCCCGTCTCTACTAAAAATACAAAAAATTAGCTGGGCATGGTGGCGCGTGCCTGTAATCCCAGCTACTCAGGAGGCTGAGGCAGGAGAATTGCCTGAACCCAGGAGGCGGAGGTTGCGGTGAGCCGAGATCGTGCCATTGCACTCCAGCCTGGGTAACAAGAGCGAAACTCCGTCCCCCCTCCCAAAATAAAAAAAATTAAAAATAAATAAATAAATAAATAAAAGAAATAAAAAAAAGTCCACTGTTCAAACAATGTTCAAATAACGCAGATCCCAAGCTGTAATCACTCTGGCTGTTTCAGTACCTCATTTTCATTTTCTGTGTGTTGCTTTCGTTTTTCGGTCCATAAATCATTTTTGACCAGGAGGCTGTGCTGGAGTCTCTCTGAGTCTACTCTAGATCCACAGGCTTCCCGATTTGAAATTAATTTTTTCTCAATTAAACTGTTAAATTTAATATCTCTAAAGTTGGTTGTTTTTAAGTTTTTTATGATAAAAAGTAAATAATGTGTTGGGCTTTGATTTTCTAAACTCATCCCTCAGCTATTTTCCCAAATTATTCTACATTCTTTCAAAATGCTTCTGCATTTTTTTTTTTTTTTAATTTTTGAGATAGGGTCTCACTCTATCTCCCAGATTGGAATGCAGTGGTGTATCCAGTTATGACTCACTGCAGCCTTGATCTTCCATGTTCAAGCAATCCTCCTGCCCCAGCTCCCCAAGTAGCTGGGACAACAGGTATGCACCATTAAGCCATTATGCCTGGCTAATTTTTTAAACTTTTTTCATGAAGACAAGGTCTTACTATGTTCCCCAGGCTGCACTCAAACTCCTGAGCTCAAATGATTCTCCCATCTCAGCCTGCCGAAGTGCTAAAATTACAGATGTGAGCCACTGTGTGCATCTGCAGTTCTTGAGAGGAGTATTACCAATAATTAAACAGTACTAAATGGGCACAGGTTTGAAAGGAATCTGACATCTATTCTAGAAGTGTCACTCTCGAGGATTTCAAGGATCTAAGGCAGCTACTTTAGTAGTGTGATCTATGCAGGTGCATGGGCTTTGGGGTCAGACAGAGTTGTTCCTGAATCTCAGCCCAGCCACTTAGTAGCTGTGAGTCTTTGAACAAGTTTTTTGATGTGGACAAGTTCTATAAATCACATATGCAAAAAAAAAAAAAAAAAGGCAGAATGATACTGATTGCAAAAATGGTAGCAATTTTTTATCCCTCCTATATCCATGCCCACTCCCGGGTACTTTCACAGCTGTTCCCATTGAGATCCAGAATCTGTTTTCTGAAACCTAGATCTGGCTGGCCTTATTTGCTCAAGGCAGTAAAAACCTGTGACCATGCCAGTGTGCTAGTTTGGGGCCTTGAATGCTTCTGTTTTTCTTTCAGAATGCTGCCATCTCCATGAAAAAGAACCCATGTTAGGCAGCTGGAGGATAACATATCATGGGGAGGAGAAGCGAGGTGCTCCTGTTGACAGCTGCAGAAGCAGAAGTGCACAACCAGAAGCACAGATGCCTAGTTAACAAGCAGCTGATAACACATGTCTGAAGGAGCTCAGCTGAGACTGCAAGAATTGCTCCACTGAGCGCAGCTTAAATGACTGACCATCTCAACAGTGAGCTAAGAAGTCTTGGATGGGCCAGGTGCGCTGGCTCAAGCCTGTAATTCCAGCACTTTGGGAGGCTGAGGTGGGCGGATCACCTGAGGTCAGGAGTTCGAGACCAGCCTGACCAACATAGAGAAAACCCATCTCTACTAAAAATACAAAATAGCTGGGCATGGTGGTACATGCCTGTAATCCCAGCTGCTAGGAAGGCTGAGGCAGAAAATCACTTGAACCTGGGAGGCAGAGGTTATAGTGAGCCAGTATCATGCCATTGCACTCCAGTCTGGGCAACAAGAGTGAAATGCCATCTTAAAAAAAAAATAGTTAAAAAAGAACAACAACCTGGCCAACATGGTGAAACTGTCTCTACTAAAAAATACAAAAATTAGCTGGGCATGGTGGTACATGCCTGTAGTCCCAGATACTCGGGA
>NW_016107896.1:54641-55849 GCF_001604975.1 Cebus imitator | reverse complement strand
GCCATTGCACTTCAGCCTGGGTAACAAGAAAAAAACTCCATCTAAAAAGTTAAAAAAAAAAAAAAAAAAATGTTAAAAAAAAAAAAAAAAAAAAAAAAAAAACCCACTAAAAAAGTTTTTGTTGGTTTGTTTTGCAGCAATACCTAACTAATACGTGCACCCAGTGTAGATGGGATGTCAGGACTCAATGACAGGTTGGTTACTGGTTGTTATAGTTACCTTCTATTAGTGGGCACCCTAAAAGTACTGATTTTTTTTTTTTTTCTGATTTAAAGTTGGATGTTTTGTAAGATAATATTGAGTAATGCAGAAAAACATGTAGACATGTTTGCATGTGATAGGTGCAGTAGAAAACAAACACAGCCTGGGCACTAGGGCCAGCCAAACAGCAAAACAAGTTTGCCTTTAATCTGTTTTCTTCACATCTAAACACTGGAAGTGATGAGTGGGGAGAGACTGAAGACATAGTTTTAATCTCCTGTGGTCCCATCAGCTTTATTTACTATCCGATCTCTGGAAGAAAAATGGGCAACAAGTGGCCAGCAGTGGTGTACCTATGGTTATTTTATTCTTGCTGCCCTATGCTGTTTCTATGGTCACTATCTGTTCCACCCTCAAAACTGAAGAGAGATGTTGGTAAAGGGAGGCTGTCCCCCCGTACTTCTGGCAGAAAAGGGATGTTCAGGCCCTTCATCTGTCTGATGTCAGAGCTGCAGTTCAGTGTGGCAGCTATTTGGCCATATGTGGCTACTGGCTGCCTGGAATGTGGCTGGTCTGAACTGCAATGTGCTAGAAAGGTAAAATACAGAGTTAATTTCAAAGATTTAGTTCCAAATAAATATATATATTTCATTAGTTATTACATATTGATCACATATTAAAATGATATGGTTTTAGATATACTGGGTTAATTAAATTGTTACAATCAATTCCACCTGTTTCTTGTTTCTTTTTAAAGTTTGGCTCCTACAAAATTTAAAATTCACGTGTCGCCCAAATTTTATTTCAGAGGATTGCCTTCTTTTTAAAATTTCAGGCTGCCTGTTTAAAAAGCCAGAAGCCAGGAAGATCATTAAATTGGAAAATTTTGAGTAACTGCTATTACATTATTTGCTTTTGTGAATAGTCATACAATATATTGTTTTTTTTTTTTTTTTTTTTTTTTTTTTTTTTTTTTTTTTTTTTTTTTTTTTTTTTTTTTTTTTTTT
>NW_016107896.1:49317-54446 GCF_001604975.1 Cebus imitator | reverse complement strand
CTCGTGATCCACCCGCCTCGGCCTCCCAAAGTGCTGGGATTACAGGCGTGAGCCACCGCGCCCGGCCTATATTGTTTATAAATGCATGTGGCCTTATTGACAAGGTTAAATGCGAATACTCTGTGGGATGGGCCTGGCCCAGCTCGGGGAGGGAGCCCGGCCTGAAAAGGCTGCAGCTTAGGCTGTCAGCCCGGCATCTGATCTCATCTTCTGTCACTCAGGGCCTGATGGGGTGGGGTCTTGAACGTTATCCAGTTAGGGACGCTGGGCTGGGAACCGTCCAATCAGGCACGCATCTGGAGCCGACAGCGCAGCTTCCGGGATTTGGCGGGGCCTTTGTGTCTCGCTGCCGCCGGACCTTGGCGTCTTGTCTTCACTGCTTGGCGTCCTCTGCCATAAAAGGCCCGGCTGCTGTGACCCTGTTATCTGCAAAAACTTGAAGGTTCACAGCTAAGACGCCGGGAACCCCTGAAGCCTAGAAATGGTGAGCCTGCTGGGTCCGACATCCTGAGGGGGGGAAGGGTCTGCTTGGAACCGGTGGGAAGTGGCTGTGGCGGGACTCGGGCCTCCCCGCAGTCGGCTCCAAAATCCGCGGCCCGAGTTCCCCTCGGCGGGCCCGGCCCTCAGTCCCCTTCGGACATAAGATGGCGGCTGACAGCCGGACCCCGGGCGTCCTGTCTCCTCCCTGCGCAGCGACTCTGCCCTGGCCTGGAGCCCTCTCCGGGCAGCTCTGCACCCGCAGCGCCGCATCTCTCCCCGGCTGTGCGGGGACCACGGGAGGGTCGTCCGGGGAGAATCCTGACGCGGGGTGCGGGGCTCATGAATGGGAAGAGCTTTGGTCCATGGGGTTCCCAGGCCCTTTTTTTCCTATTAAAAATTTGTGGAAGTCACTGCAAAAATTGTTAGAAGAATTTAGTCAAAGAGCAATTCAAGAATTATAGAGCACCCAGCCATGGTTTGTAGTTTGTGGTCCATGGGAGGAGCTTGAAGGAAACACTTTAATAAGATGCATAATGAAAGAAACAAGTTTAATAATTGGTTAGGTACCGTTACGTCGTTTTTAGATTTGTATAATTAAGGTGGAAATTTCCTGGTCATATAATCAGAGGTTAATTGGCAGTTTACATTTGGTTAAGCCTGAATTTTGTTTCCCTTAGTGTAATTTACACCGAACCCCTCCCCCCATCCCGACCGGCAAAATGCATTTGAGTTAGTTTAAAGTAGGAACCTAGGGACTAGAGCCATCTCAGTCTAATTGCCTCCCACTTAATTATTTTCACATCCACAGGGGAGTGATTTTCCCCTGCAGTTTTCACATGTGTCCTAAGCAGGGTCACAAGTCTACCCCCGCCATCCGCCATTCCTCCAGCCAAACTCTGGCTTGCAGCAAAATACTAAATTTCCAGTTTCTTCTGACATTGGCAAATGCCAGCTTCCCCTCCCTAATTCACATAATCAACTCTGTGTCCTTTAGTGTACATTTTCGATGCCGTATTATCATTTTTGTTAAAGCATTGGATGGCACATTTTAAAAGACTTGTTTTCTGTTTGTAAATATTTCCCATGAGTAGAAAGCAAAGAATAATCCCCTGACATTGTATTGTAAATCTCTGTGCCTCTTTTCTTTTTATCTTCCCTAGGCACAGAGATCTTATCAGAAAGTTTTTGGGTCACGGTTGGTTTCCCTTTGGAAACTTTATAGGGTGATGTGTTCTCAGCCATCTTTTAGTTTTTTTTCTCGTCCTGGGTTTCAAGTACTACCTGGGGAAAGATATCTACCATGGCAATGTCTGCTAGAGTGTCTAGTGAAGACCATCTCCTGGGTCATTTTATCTCACAGGACAAACTGAGTTATGGAATGTGACCTCTCAAGGGAGCAGGTGGATGCCCTGGGGCTGAGAGGCATCTCCTGGGCTACTCTTCCTTTGAAAAGCTTACCCCTTGAGATATTAAGGTTGTCTTCACTCAACCTGGCTTTCATTTCTTGAAGAAAGATTGCTGGTCAGCCAATCACATGCTGGTATTGGGAGGAAAACACCAAAATTATTTCTGTCCCCAGGATTCTCTAAGATTTGTGGAAAAAAAAAATAGTATCCCAAAAGACACAAAAAACCTGACCCTACTGAGATGGTACAAGAACTTGCAAAATAAGATGCACCTCGGATATAGTGCAGTGTCTTCTGAGAGGGTGGTTATTGAGCCCTTAAGTATCAGGATGGGGTGGGAGATCTTTCAAGTGATTGGGTGACCTGTCTAGATACATGAGTCTGAGAAATCTGTTTTGTTTTTTTTTTTTTGAATCTCGCTCTATTGCCCAGGCTGGAGTGAAGTGGCATGATCTCAGCTCACTGCAACCTCTGCCTCCCGGGTTTGAGCGATTCTCCTGCTGAAGCCTCCCTTGTAACTGGAATTACAGGCACACAACACCACACGTGGCCAGTTTTTTTGTGTGTGTTTTCACTATGTTGTCCAGGCTGATCTTGAACTCCTGAGCTCAGGCAGTCTACCTGCTTCAACCTCCCAAAGTCCTAGGCATGTGAGACACCACACCTACTGACAGATGTGTTTTATGATCAGCACTGCCACTTCCTGGGTTTGTCACCTTGAAAAGATTTGTTTACTTATTTTGACTTGCATTTTATTAGGGCTTGAAAGGTAAGAAATGTTTACAAAGGGCATAAAAGAGGAGAGTTTCAGGAAAAAATTAATACCTAATTACATACTCCATTTGTTAAAAATTCTTTTACCTTTTTTTTCCTCCCAGAGTGAGTTCAGGAATTTTGTCACTTCGTTTTTTTTTTTTTTTTTTTTGGTGTTTTTTTTTTTTTTTTTTTTTTTTTTTTTTGAGATGGTGTCATGCTTTGTCACCCAGGCTGGAGTACAGTGGCCGGATCTCGGCTTATTGCTAACTCTGCCTCCCGGGTTCAAGTGGTTCTCCTGCCTCAGCCTCTTGAGTAGTTGGGATTATTGGCACGTCCCACCACATCTGGCTAATTTTTTATTTTTAGTAGAGGTGGGGTTTCACCAAGTTAGTCAGGTTGGTAACTCCTGACCTTGTGATCTGCCTGTCTAGGCCTCCCAAAGTGCTGGGATTACAGGGGTGAGCCACCGAGGCCGGCCTTGGGCTTTCTTTCATAGGGAGGAGCGAACAAGTTTATAAAGAAGGTGGGAGGGGAACAGTAAATGGAGGGAATCAGACTTTAGGGGGCCACAGTGGCTCACACCTGTAATCCCAGCACTTTGGGAGACAGGCAGACGGATCACCTAAGGTCAGGAATTTGAGACCAGCCTGGCCAACATAGTGAAACCCCATCTCTACTAAAAGTACAAAAATTAGCTGGGTGTGGTGGCAGGTGACTGTAATCCTAGCTACTAGGGAGACTGAGGCAGGAGAAACGCTTGAACCTGGGAGATAGATGGAGGTTGCAGTGAATTGAGTGTCACTGCTCTCCAGCGTGGGTGACAAAGTGAGAGACTGTCTCAAAAAAAAAAAAAAAAATCAGATTTTAGATGAGAGAATGTTTTACCCTGAAGTTGGTATGTTCTTAGGAGGGGTATAAGATGGGGTTGTATGTTGCCTCAGACTGAAGGAAGCTCAAAGTGCAGGAGTCTGTGGGAAGGTGATAAACTTAAGTTTGATTAAAAAGTATTTTGTTTTTGACCACTGAAGCCAAATTCAGCTGACTTTTTAATGAGAAAAAATGTTCAGTCTGTATCTGGCTATGCGATAGGTAAGAAAAGAGAGCACTGTCTAAGTCATAATGGGAAGGGTGTTTCTTTCCATAAACTGTTCCTGGAGAACACAAAGGATGGAGGATTTTATTAATCACAGCTATTTACCAGGATTATCTTTGTGCTTCATTTTTTCCCACATATTTTTTCTGTCCTATACATTTTTTCTACTTGACTTTTCCTGGGTTGTATCATTTATAATAAACTGGTCAATGTTAAGTACAGTGTTTTGCTGAGGTCTGTGAGCAGCTCTATCAAATTACTGAACTGGAGGGAGGTTATGGGAATCCCCATTTTTTAAGCAGTAGCTTAGTGGCTGAGATCTGCAGTGAGGACAGTGTTGTGGGACTGTGCCCTGAATCAGGATGCTTGCTGACTCTGGATGGTGTCAGAATACAAACACTAGAAAGTGAGTTGGTGTTGGAGAATTGCTTGGTGTTCACCAATCTACAGATTTGGGGCCAGAAGAAAGATACCACAGAGGCCTGGCCTGGAATGGAACTCTGGGTGTCTGGGAATGGGAGGCTCTGCTCTCCTGTGCACAGGCTGTAACACTGCCCATTGTCTCAGGATTCCAGGTCTCCTGCTATGGTGAGAGAGGACTGAAAATGCAGAGGAAAGAAGCTCTGATAACAGACACCCTTTTCCCGTAGGTGCCACCACATGATTCCCACCCACTCACAAACATAACCACTAGACACTGATGTGTCCACACCCCTCCCGGGACTAGGCACCACCCTCAGGAATTTCACCGCAGCATTTTTGAACCTATTATTTCTTGCCTGCAAAAGTTTCTACACATCTCTTCATATATCCCCCCTCTCAGACACTGAATCTGCAGCAGCAACCTGCTTTCTTCACCAACCTAGGGCTCTACACCACCTGTTCATAATATCATCTGCCTGCATGGCCATGAATAAATCAAAGGACAGCCCCCACCTGGACCACTATCTGTAGCACAAACCTGTCCTACCTACATTGCACTCTCCCCTACCCATGGATCTTTTTTAACTTTTATTTTTGGTTCAGGGGTACACATACAGGATTGTTATATAGGTAAAATAGTGTCATGGGGGTTTGGTGTAGATTATTTTGTCTCTGAGGTACTAAGCATAGAACCTAATGGGTATTTTTTTCCCTGATCTTTGTCCTCCCACACGCTACCCTCAACTAGGCCTCAGTGTCTGTTGTTCCTCTTTGTCTCCATGTGTTGTTATTATTTAGCTCTTACTTACAAATGACAGCATGCATTTGGTTTTCTGTTTCTGCATTAGTTTCTAAGGAGAATGGTCTCTAGCTCCCATCCATGTTGCTGCAAAGAAAATGATCTTGTTCTTGTTTTTTGAGACGGAGTTTCGCTGTTGTTACCCAGGCTGGGGCGCAATGGCGCGATCTCG
>NW_016107896.1:46280-48577 GCF_001604975.1 Cebus imitator | reverse complement strand
CTCTCCTCTGTTCACAGCTGATCTCAGTGAACCCTGCTGCATGGCCCCTGGGTGCCTGGGGCTCAGGATTTCCCCCCAAACAGTTCTTTCCATCTCCCAGGCCGGTGTCTGGATCCCTCCATCTCTTCCTAGGCAAATTTCTACTCATGCTTCAAAACTCTAGGCTTTAATATCCCCTGCTCCTGGAAGTCCCCTTGTTTCTCCCTCTGATCCAGCCCTGACCCATGGGGCTGAAGGTGTCTGTGTCTGCCTGTATCTCCTCATCTCCCGAAGACTGAGGTCTATAATAGAAATCTTTCTCTCTCTCTCTCTCTCTTTTTTTTTTTTTTTTTTTTTTGACACGGAGTCTCACTCTGTTGCCCAAGCTGGAGTGCAGTGGTGTGATCTTGGCTCACAGCAACCTACACCTCCCGGGTTCAAGCGATTCCTCTGCCTCAGCCTCCCGAGTAGCTGGGATTACAGGCACGCACCACCATGCCCAGCTAATTTTTCGTATTTTTTGTAGAGACGGGGTTTCACCATGTTGACCAGGATGGTCTCGATCTCTTGACCTCATGATCCACCCGCCTCGGCCTCCCAAAGTGCTGGGATTACAGACTTGAGCCACCGCGCCCGGCCTTAACTTTTCTTTTTGTTTTTGTATTTTTTGTGGAGACAGGGTTTTTCCATGTTACCCAGGCTGGTCTCCAATTCCTGAGCTCAGGCAATCCACCTGCATCACCCTGCCAACGTGCTGGGATTACAGGTGTGAACCACCATGCCCATTGAGTCTACCATTGAGGGTATTTAGGTTGATTCCATGTCTTTGGTACTGTGAATAGTGCTGCAATGAACATGCATGAGTCTTTATGATAGAATAATTTATATTCTTTGGGTATATGCCTAATTAGGAGGTGGGTTAAATGATAATTATGTTTTTAGTTTTGTGAGGAAATGTCACAGTGATTTTTAAAATGCTTGAACTAATTTACAGTCCTACTGACAGAATATAAACATTCTCTGCAACTTTGCCAGCCCATCTATTATTTTTTGGCTTTTTAGTAGTAGCTATTCTGACTGGTATGAGATGGCATCTCATTGTGGTGGGATTTTTTTTTTTTTTTTTTTTTCTCTAATGATTAGCGATGAGCATTTTTTCATATGCTTCTTAGCCACATTTTTTTTTTTTTTTGAGGCGGAGTCTTGCACTGTCACCCAGTCTGGAGTGCAGTGACGTGATCTCTGCTTACTGCAGCCTCCGCCTGCTGGGTTCAAGCAATTCTCCTGCCTCAATCTCCTGAGTAGCTGGAACTACAGGCACCCATCACGACGCCCAGCTAATTTTTGAATTTTTTTAGTAGAGACAGGGTTTCACCATATTGGCCAGGCTGGTCTCGAACTCCTGACCTTGTGATCCACCTACCTCAGCCTCCCAAAGTGCTGGGATTACAGGCGTGAGCCACTGCACCTGGCCTGAGGCAGGAGAATTGCTTGAATCAAGGAGGTGGAGGTTGCAGTGAGCCAAGATTGCGCACTCCAGCTTGGGCCACAAGAGCGGAACCCCATCTCAAAGAAAAAAAAAAGCATGTGTTTATGTCCTTTGCCTACTTTTTAATAAGATTGTTTTTATTTTATATTTTTGTAGACTTGCTTAAGTTCCTTATGGATTCTGGATATTAGACCTTTGTCAGAACCATAGTTTGCAAATATTTTTCTTCTCTAGCTTATTTGTTTACTCTGTTGATAATTTCTTGTGGTTTTGTTTTTCTGTTTTCTGTGAAGATGCTCTTTAATTTGGTCCCATTTATCGATTTTTGCTTTTGTAGCGATTGCTTCTGGTATCTTCATCATAAAATTGTTGCCAGTTTCTATGTCTAGAATGGTATTTCCTAGCTTATATTTCAGGGTATTTTATAATTTTAAGTTTTACATTTAAGTCCTTCATATTCATCTTGTGTTTATTTTTGGATATAGTGTAAACAAGGAGTCCGGTTTTAATCTTTTACATAGTGCTAGCTAGTTATTACAAAACCGTTTATTAAATAGGGAATTCTTCCGACGTTTCTCTTGTCAGCTTTGTTAAAAATAAGATGACTTTAGGTGTGCCACATTTATTTCTGGGTTTTCTATTCTGTTACTTTGGTCTCAGTCTGTTTTTGTACTGGTGGTATATCATGTTGCTGTGGTTCCTGTAGTCCTGTAGTATAGTTTGAAGTTCAGTAATGTGATTCCTCCAGCTTTGTTCTTTTTGCTTAGGATTGCCTTTGCTATTTGAGTACTTTTTTGGTTCCATATAAATTAAAAAACATTTTTTTTTT
>NW_016107896.1:40179-45035 GCF_001604975.1 Cebus imitator | reverse complement strand
CTGGGTTCAGGCAATTATCCTGCCTCAGCCTCCTGAGTAGCTGGGATTACAGGCACACGCCACCATGCCCAGCTAATTTTTTGTATTTTTAGTAGAGATGGGGTTTCACCATGTTAACCAGGATGGTCTTGATCTCTTGACCTTGTGATCCACCCACCTCGGCCTCCCAAAGTGCTGGGATTACAGGCATGAGCCACCATGCCTGGCCCGGCAGTCAATCATTTTACCTATTTGAATGACTCTTGTATCTTTAGACCTGAAACTGATTCAGAGACCCTGGGGCCCAGAAACCCAATCAGAGTAGCATCTGTAAGTTGAGTTCATATGTAGTCTATCTACTTTATTCTTCCTCCTTTTTGTTAAGATGTCCACAAATGTGCAGGTAACACCTGCTGCTAAACCCATCCAGGACCTAAACCAGCAGCTCCATGTTCTGAATCTGGATCTTGCAGTAAACCTTTAAGTGAGAAACGCAAATCCTTTCAGTTATAAGGCTCATAAGAAACATTAAAATGAGACCACAATTATGTCTTTCTCCCTTCTTTAAGCTATGTATTTATCTCTTGAAACTGCTTGCTATTGGTACAAGTAGCTATAAATTAATGCCAAACTGAACACTATAACCCACACACGCTATACAGCTTAACAATGTATATCAATCAGTAATCAAGGTTATTCGCTGAACACTATGACCCACAACCTATATAGCTTAACAGTGTGTATCAATCAGTAATCAAGGTTATTTTTAGTAAATAGGAATTTCTGACAAACAATTTTGTATCAGCCTATTCTCTCTATTTTTGCCTTTAGAAATCCACTTGTAACTGCTGCTATATTTCAGGCAACTTGAATCTTTGCTCTCAGGTTACAGTTCTCAAGCTTGGCGCAAATGAACTGACTACTTGATCATGTTTCCTTAACTTTTTGCTATTAAGGAGGAAATTAAGGACGTATTATTTAGAATGTGCCAGAACAGCCTCTATGAGGGGATCTCTCCTTTAATTGTACTTTTCTTGCTGTAACACTCAAGAATTCAGAGCCAGGTTGACCCTACCTAGAATCTGCACATAAGGTCTGGCCTCTGTCTGGGATTTACAAGACAGGACCAGACATTGGATTGAGAATGTACGGAAAACCAACAGGAGGTATTCTCTGCATTGTGAGATGTCAACATAGACATCTTAAAGCCCCCTCCTTTGAGAGTGTGGCTATGTGAGCTTTTCACATCTTGTTCAGTGACCTGTTACTGTTACGTGAGAGGTGCCAGGTGTAAATAGAAGCTGATGGCAGAAGCTGTAAATGTAAACAAGCATCTTAGGAGTGAGAGATCAAGGCTATGTATCCATGTATTCAAGACCACAACGTGTCCAGAGCCATGACCACAACTATACCTACCTGTAAAAAATGTGATACTGAAGTATTCTTGTCCTTCCTCTTACCCAAAGGCTACCTGATCAGGACAGGTGAACCAGGTTGTGGAGCTCCACCCGGGCAGTTCTGTTTTCTATTTAGAATGAGACTGTCTCTCTACTGCTTGGCTTAGTATTGGACCATCAGCCCAGGATCACTGAGAACCCTCTCTCAATCACCTAGGCATCTTTGAGACATTTGAGGATGTCCAGAATAAAACTGTGTCAGGCTGACAAGAGTGGTTAATTCTGCTTCTGTCTCAGTGTAAGAGAAATGAGTCATCCCAAAAAACGTGGGCTTCATTTGGGGCACTTTGTATTGTTGTGACTTATGAAATCATCATTTGAGTGGATGTTTATGGACAAAAGAGTTGTTATTGTTAAGAATACGTGTTTATCTTCTACTAAAACTACCCTAGAAAGCCCTAAGAGAAATTGCTTATTAGTATATGTTATAAAATCGACAGGGCAGTAGCTAAAAAAGATTGAAATTACACAAACTGTGGGATTTAAGTTTCTCTTGGGTAAGCTTAGATAAAACAGAACCGGAAATACCCCAGTGGCATAGAGAGCAGAATTCTACGTGTGTTCTCTCCCTGCGCCAAATCTGTTTAGATTCACCCTTTGTGGAGGCCTTATTTAGGTCTGGCTTTACCCTGGAGTTTTGCCACACAGAACTGATTAAAAGAGATCAGAGTTGCTGGGCGCGGTGGCTCACGCCTGTAATCCCAGCACTTTGGGAGGCCGAGGCGGGTGGATCACGAGGTCAAGAGATCGAGACCATCCTGGTCAACATGGTGAAACTCCATCTCTACTAAAAAAATATACAAAAAAAAAATTAGCTGGGCATGGTGGTGCATGCCTGTAATCCCAGCTACTCAGGAGGCTGAGGCAGGAGAGTTGCCTGAACCCAGGAGGCGGAGGTTGCGGTGAGCCGAGATCGCGCCATTGCACTCCAGCCTGGGTAACAAGAGCGAAACTCCATCTCAAAAAAAAAAAATAAATAAAAGAGATCAGAGTTTTGGGTGATTAATTCTGCTGCCTTTCTAGAGCTGTTGCTCAGAATTTCCTGAAATCTAAAAGCAGATAAATGGAAAAAATAAAGTAATATTTTAGGGCCTTAATTTCTTAATTTTGTATTAAAATCAGTGCCTGCACAGATGTGCCATTTATCAACTTACTGTGTATTCTATTCCTGTAGACTCAGTAGTTGCTCACAAGCCACAAACAAGTAAATATAAACACAATAAAAGTTTTTCCAAACTACATTAAACTCTTCCTTTCTTTATTCCTCTCATCTGTCTGTATCTAGCTTTTATTGTGTACATTTTTCTTTTTCTTTTTTCTTTTTTTTTTTTGAGACGGAGTTTCGCTCTTCTTTCCCAGGCTGGAGTGCAATGGTGGGATCTCGGCTCACCGCAACCTCTGCCTCCTGGGTTCAGGCAATTCTCCTGCCTCAGCCTCCCGAGTAGCTGGGACTACAGGCACGCGCCACCATGCCCAGCTGATTTTTTGTAGTTTTTGTAGAGACGGGGTTTCACCGTGTTGACCAGGATGGTCTCGATCTCTTGACCTCGTGATCCACCCACCTTGGCCTCCCAAAGTGCTGGGATTACAGGCGTGAGCCACCACGCCCGGCCTATTGTGTACATTTTTCAAACACAAAAGTGACAGAAGAAGAAATAAACACACTGGGCCCTTTATCTACATTCTGAGAATTAGTAAACACTTAATACCAACTCCAGCGTGTTACGAGGATTAAATCACATAATGTGTTATTCCCAACACAATGCTCTGTAACATACTCTTGAGGACATAGTACCTGCTTAATAAACATTGCATTAGTGCATATGTAATTGTTGTTTTCCAAATGCAGACTTAATTGGACATTGCTGCCGTCCGTTTTCTCTATAAACTTTAAAGAGCCGGCAAAGAATGTGATACTTTAGTATGGAAGTTCTTTATTTGTACCAGAAGTATTTGTGTTGTTACAAGAGTGCTGAATGTAAGGGGACTCTGTGATGCGCCTGCTTTCTCTACTAGTGCTAATAATGAGATCGGGGGAACAACATCAGCGTTTATAGAGGACTTGTTTAAAATACCCATTCACGGACCATTTTCAAACCTGCAGAATCACATTACATAGAGTGGGGCTAAAATCACAAGTGATTTATAAGCTCTTCAATGCTTGAGAGATAATACTTAGCTAAGTGTTTATCAGCTCAGGCTTCTAATTAAGAGTACATGGCCAATTTGCAGAATCTCTACTTGTGCCCTCCCCACAGGTTTTATTTATTGTTTTGGAAAGATCTATATTGTTTTGAGGGCCTCATGTGACTCTAAGGTGAGACCAGAATCAAGTATGAGGGGTTCAGGATACATTCATGAATGTTTTACCTTTGTACTAAAGGGTGGTCACAGGGCCTGTTCTGTTTGGGTTTGGTAGGGACAGGACAGAGTGGCCCATGTTTCCATTACTTTAGCAAAAATTGCTAGTGTCTGTGGCAGGGGAGGGCACCTGAGGACAGGATAGGAGAAACTTACATCTTTATCTCCATAGAGCTGCTTATTTTTCCTGAATCTCTTCTGTTATAAAGGACAGAAATGGGTGGACTTTTTCTACAGGTCTTGGTCCTTCTGCCTGTGGGTGTCGTGGTAGCAGGTAAACAGATGGTGCTGACACCTTTAAAGGCATATTCTCAGGATGCAGGTGTAATAAGTCCAGAGAATCTCATCTAAGAAAGAATCCCAGAAAAGGAGGAGAAAGAGGAGAAAAATGACTATTTTTCAGCTAAACATGTCTCAGATTGAGAGCTATGTTCAGTCTGCCTCCTGGAATGCCATGTGTTTAGTACTTACAAACCTTTACTTCTTTTCTTGTGTTTTTCTTCCCTAATGAGTTTGTTCTAACTACTTAAAAAATTTTTTTGTTATAGTCAAGTATCTGAAAAATACTTCTTTCCTATATGCCAGAGCCTTCTCTACATCATGTCTTCTTATACGCCATGTAGAATTCTCACCATGAATTTATGATCTGCAGTGTTAAAAATGTTCCCTTTGTGGCCATTGAACATGGGAAGATGAATATACTCAAGATTCCTATGGGGGAAAAGCTGAGTTCCTTAGTGAAGAAGGAGAACATGTAATATTGAGGTTTCATCTGTGTTCTGCATTAGCTCTATGCAGAGCAGGATTAAGAAAATGCTTTTTGGGCCGGGCGTGGTGGCTCACGCCTGTAATCCCAGCACTTTGGGAGGCCGAGGTGGGTGGATCACGATGTCAAGAGATCGAGACCATCCTGGTCAACATGGTGAAACCCCATCTCTACTAAACATACAAAAATTAGCTGGGCATGGTGGTGCGTGCCTGTAATCCCAGCTACTCAGGAGGCTGAGGCAGGAGAATTGCCTGAACCCAGGAGGCGGAGGTTGCGGTGAGCCGAGATCG
>NW_016107896.1:31265-40126 GCF_001604975.1 Cebus imitator | reverse complement strand
AAAATGATTTTTGAAACAGGATGATATTTATTACCCAGAAAGTTGTGAAGAAAATTATTAGGAGATAGGTGCTCTCTAGGATGCTAAAGAAAAACTATTGAAAATTACTATTAAAAATTGCAGAACATGGGAGATATCTTGAACTTTGCATAAAACAGATGTTTATTGTTAAATTCAGGCTATAATTTATGGGGAAGCAGTAGCCCAGCAGTGATGCTGTGTCCTCTGTGCATCAGCGCGTTATAAAAATTTGTCCTCATTCAGTTGATGTTAATGATTCACTTGGCTAAAGAGCTCTCTGACAGATTTTTTCACTCTAGAGTTAGTAATTTTTCTCTTGATTTTTAAGTATCATTTTTTCTTTTTTTGAGTTGGAGTTTTACTCTTGTTGCCTAAGCTGGAGTACAGTGGCGTGATCTCGGCTCATTGCAACAACATTCACCTCCTGGTTTCAAGCGATTTTTCACCTCAGCCTCCCAAGTAACTGGGATTACAGGCACGCACTACCATGACCAGCTGATTTTTTGTATTTTTTCTAGAAACGGGGTTTCACCATGTTAGCCAGGCTGGTCTCGAACTCCTGACCTCAGGTGATCCACACGGCTAGGTTTCCGAAAGTCCTGGGATTACAGGCATGAGCCACTGCAAATGGCCGAAGAATAAGTATCTTTATGCAGCTGATGTGCATAAACTGTTACAGTTAATCTGGTAGCTGCCCTTCTTTATTAGGTTTTCTTTGCATATAACAGTCTTTGGAAAATGAGGGTTCTCGTATTTGTTTACAGCCCAGAAAAACTGGGAAAACTCACACTCCTTCCACTTACTGAGTGCTTGACAAAATATTCTTCTTGGGCAAAAAACATTGCCATTACTGGTGAGCTTCTTAGAAATCAAGAAACTCAGATTTTATTCTAGATCTTCTGAAAAGATAAATGCATAACAAGATCTCCAGTTTATTGTACACATTAAAGTTTGAGAGATACCTTCGAACCTCATGTCTTTTCCATCTGAAATATATACACTCAAAAATGTATGTTTGTGTTCATGCCCTTAATTTTATACTTTATCATCCAGAAAAGTATCATATATATACTGGTGTTGGGGATCTTCATTCTCTTTTCTCAGAGTTAGAGAGTACTTTAGAAAACATTTCTTTGTGGAAATTATTGGATAATTTCAGTCATTCCTGTGAGTCAGAACTTGTTCTCATTACTCTCTCATTTCACCTTAAGTCAGATAAAAAATTCTGCCCATGGCAACTTAGTAAATACATGTGTGTCTGTCTATGTGTGTTTTTCAGGGACCACTGACATTTAGGGATGTGAAAATAGAATTCTCTCTGGAGGAGTGGCAATGCCTGGACACTGCGCAGCGGAATTTATATAGAGATGTGATGTTAGAGAACTACAGAAATCTGGCCTTCTTGGGTGAGGATAACTTCAATACATAATTCCTAGCATACCCTAAAGATTTCATTTCTTTTTGTAGAATGTTTTCTGGTAATTTATGCTTTGCATAAATTAGTTTCAGATACCAGTTTTTAAGAAAACAGATTTGTTAGTGTAGAAAAGAACTTCAAGATGTTTCATTTTGACCTGAACTTTACACGTTCCTAGGCTGATGTACATCCTTCACTCTAGATTAGTGGTAATTCCAGAAATTTATTGGCATAAAATAGTGTTGTCACCACCAATTTTTTGATTCAGTAGTACTGGGCAGTATTAAATGAAAGATCTACACATTTAAAACATTTTAAAAATATTTAGATACCTCTGTCATAAATTAGTATTTGGGGATTAATTTACTAATCTATACATCCTCTCTACTGAGCACATTACTTTGTTGGTAATTGGAGAATATAAGCAAGATTTATGTTATCTATTTTTAATAAAACAGGTATTGCTATCTCTAAGCCAGACCTGATCACCTGGCTGGAGCAAGGAAAAGAGCCCTGGAATATGAAGAGTCATGCGATGGTAGCCAAACCCCCAGGTAGGTCAGATAGTGAATACAACAGATGATGACACGTCCAAAAGTTAAGCCAGCCTTTAAAATGTGATATGGGAAACTGTTTCCAAAGGAAATACTTTCTGGGAAGCCTGAGACTTTTTTAGTTTGCTCTCACATAGGTTATCTTCTGTCTAATGCTTTTATATTTTCTAAGGTGATCCTCCTTCAAGTTTACAGTGAGAACCAAAGTCCTTTTCATGGCAATAAGAGACTGTAATTTGACTGCTTTTCTGTTGCTTTCGGGGACACACAAATGCCTGCATAATTTTGAGAAACTCTATGTTAAACTTTTTTTTTTTTTTTTGGTGATGGAGTCTTGCTCTGTCGCCCAAGCTGAGGCTGGAGTTCAGTGGTGCAATCTCTGCTCACTGCAACTTCCACCTCCCGGGTGCAAGCAATTCTCCTGCCTCAGCCTCCCAAGTAGCTGGGACTATAGGTGTGCGCCACCACGCCCAGCTAAGTTTTTGTATTTTCAGTAGAGATGGGGTTTCACTATGTTGGCCAGGATGGTCTTGATCTCTTGACCTTGTGATCCTCCTGCTTCAGCCTCCCAAAGTGCTGAGATTATAGGCGTGAGCTATCACCCCCAGCCCAGAAACATATATTTTAATGCTATCATAAATAAAATTTAAAAAAAATCTATTATATCAGGTAGTTTGCGTATGGAGCCGCAACTTATATATTGTGCTGATTTACTGAGTATTAATTTAGACAGGTTTAAATGTTTATAATTTTCTCTGTATAATGTTATGTGATCTATAAATAGCAACTTTCTGCTTACCTGTCTTAAATTTCAATGGCTTTTACATTTTTTTAAAGTAATTCTTTTGTCACATACCTCCAGTGCTGTGTTAAAAGCATTGACATTGACATAATATAGTTTGGCATTGGTCTATGTAAATTTGAAGGGGCAAACATCTCTTTAAGTTTTTATAAACTGGTTTCAGAAGGTAATATATCTTCTTTTGCCGTGATGGGATGCCCTCTAAGTTTGTAATAGAGATGGATGTAGCTTGCTCACAGGCTGCTGGGTCTGCACTAGACTCCACCTTTAGTTGGGTTGTTACAAGGGGCTTGGTTATTTGTAATTTCCATTTTTTGACAGACTGAATATCCTCCAGGACTTTGCTCTGTAGGGCAGACACTAGGGCAGGTTTCTGTAGTCGAATCTGCGTATGGTGGACCTTATATCAGGATATGGATAAGTATGGCTTTCACTAAGTACCGGAGAGGATTTCCCCGGGCCCCTCTGTAGGTTCCTCTGTAGATAGAACTGGCCATAAACAGTGGCTTAGGGAGTTGGAACTGAGTCATTATACTGCTTCATACTGCATATTAATTTAGACAGGTTTAAATGTTTATGATTTTCTCCATATAAGATTATGTGATCTATAAACAGTAACTTTCTATTTACTGGATGGTAAAGGGTAGTGGGCCATTTTCTGGTCTATAGCCAAGAACAGGTGTCCTGTAGTTGCCACCTAAATGAGGGCCTGCCTTCTGAAAAAAACACTCCTCAGTCTTGGGTTTAGCAGTTTCACAATTTCTCCCTGGATCTCAAAACTCTATTAAAATGCACTTATTTTTGAGATGGGGGGGGTCTTGCTTCACAAACCATTCTTGTCTTGAAATGCACCTTTTATTTTCCTATCTTCCTGATGTCACTCTTTCTGTACATTTTTACTTTCTATTTTCTATTTTAAATTTGTCTGTAATTTTAGATTCAGACCTTTAGGACAATATGCTAGAATTTACATGTTATGTCTGAAGTAAGTTAGATAATTAAAGTTAGTAACTAAAATAGTTACTTATAAATTTAAATTTGCTGCAGGCAAAAAGAAATAGGATTTTCACCCACTTACTTTAGCATATATCTAAATTATAACATAATGTATCCCCAAAATACTTGTTTTTTATATCAGAGACACTAACCATATTCTGCAAAATATAATTTTTTTTCTCTATTTGGCAATATAAGGGTATTCTTTTATTCTCAAGTTGGATTGCAGCAGTTTCATCTTGTGTAAGAATAGCATATATTTAAAATATAAAAATTATCTCTTTTTGAAAATGCTTACTTATTAAAAGATTTTCATTAGAATCTTCTACTTATGATTATACTGCATTTTCTGTGAAATTTTACTGCCATACAGTGCATGCCAGTGATTCAAATACTTGTCTTCCATGAGTACACAGTTACAGTCAAATATTGCAGTTATCCAGATGAATTCTTTTTATTTTATTGTTTTGATTGAGACAGAGTCTTACTCTGTCACCAGGCTGGAGTGCAGTGGCGCAATCTCGGCTCACTGCAAGCTTGGCCTCCCGGGTTCAAGCAATTCTCCTGCCTCAGCCTCCTGAGTAGCTGGGACTACAGGCGTGCACCACCAGCCCAGCTAATCTTTGTATTTTTAGTAGAGAAGGGGTTTCACCATGTTGGCCAGGATGATCTCAATCTCTTGACCTCGTGATCCACCTGACTCGGCCTTCCAAAGTGCTTTACAGGTATGAGCCACCACGCCTTGGTGACAAATTCTTTTTAACGGTACATCGGTACTGCAAACCAGATTTTATGAGTAAACATTTCTCTTATTGTTTTACAGTTCCATGTTAGTATTTTGTTTTTGTTGTTGTTGTTTTTAGTGTAGGTTTTTTTTATCAGTTTATTTTGTTTCTTGTTTTTACAATTTTAGCAATTTGTACTTCTGTTTGTACACTTTAAGTGAATGTGGGGTTTAATTAAGAAATAAGTCAGCTGTATGTCCATCACAGTCTGATTATATATGTGTGTTTTTATCTGTAAGTATGACCTTAATTTTGGTTATAGCTTATCTTGTGTATATTCTTTCTTAGCTGATTTTCAGTGGTTGTTTTATCTAAGTAGGGGAAATAGTCTTCTTTCCATCATGCGTTTAATGATAAATGTTATATATTTCCTTTGTGTGAAACACAAAGTAATTTGAAGGCAATTTTTGGAGAGATTAATAATTCTGTATTTTTTAGTTTTTCTATTTAAAAAATAATTGTAAAAACACATAACCTAAGATTTACCATTTTAAATCTATTTAAGTTTACATTTTAGGTTAGGCATGGTGGTGGCTCACGTGTAATCGTCAGATTTTGGCAGGCCAAGACAGGAGGATTGCTTGAGCCCAAATGTTTGAGGCCAGCTTGGGCAACATATGGAGACGACCCAAATCTACAGACTTTTTTTTTTTTTTTTTTTTTTTTTTTTTTTATTGAACTCTTAGATGTTTTGTGTGATTTTTCTTTCTTTCTTTTTTTTTTTTGAGATGAAGTCTTGCTCTGTTTCCAGGCTGCAGAGCAGTGGCACGATCTTGGCTTACTGCAGTCTCTGTCTCCCAGGTTCAAATGATTCCCCTGCCTCAGCCTCCTAAGTAGCTGGGACTACAGGTACGTGCCACCACCTGCAGCTTATTTTTGTATTTTTAGTAGAAATGGGGTTTCACCATGTTGACCAGAATGGCCTTTATCTCTTGACCTCATGATTGGCCCACCTCGGCCTCCCAGAGTGCTGGGATTACAGTTGTGTGCCATCGCACGCAGCCAGAAATTTTTTTAAAGTAGCCAGACATTTCATCCTGTCAAGTAGCTGGTTACAGGCGTGCACCATCACACCCAGATCTTTAGAGATGAGATCTTGCTACCTGTATATTCTGTAGAGACAGGGTTTTGCCATGTTGCTGAGGCTGGTCTCAAACTCCTGGAATCAAATGATCAGCTCACCTTGACCTCCCAAAGTCCTGAGATTACATTTCTTTTTATGTAGTTTAATTAATTTATATTTAAAATAATTTTTTGAAGAAATGATATTACTATTACTAGTTTCATTGTTACTGTTTCTTGTGTTTTTTAGATATGTTTTTTCTCATTTCCTGTTTCACTGCTTAAAGTTTTGTTCTAATCTCGTAGTGTCATGCTTTATTTTTTGTTTTGCATAGTTTCTATAAATATCTTTGTAATAATCTTGAAAGTGAAGATTATATAAAACATCTTAAAACATGTTGCAGTTTGTTACGACTATTACAAATTATTTTATATTGTGTTTCTATTAACAGATTCATGCAGATTTGTATTTTGTTTTTCATATTCTATAGAAGAACTTTAAGGTTTGATGCCTCATCATTATGATAGTAAAGAATTCTATGTGTGTCTCTATTTACATTTAATAGAGAGTTTTATATTTATATATGGTTTTATGGTACTATCCAACATTATTTTATTTTTCAATATAATGGACTTATTTTAGCATTTCTTTTTTTATATGCGGCATCTTACTATGTTGCTCAGGCTGATCTTGAACTCCTGGTTTCAAGTGATCTGACTGCCGTGGTCTCCTAAAGCTATAGAACTACAGGCATGAGCCATGGTGCTTGGCCATCATGTAATATTTCTTTTAGAACTGTGCAAGGGATAATGAACACCCTTACCTTTTATTTTGGAAAGCGTTTTGTTTTTAAAGTAAAATAATTTCTTTATTTTTTTTGAGACGGAGTTTCGCTCTTGTTACCCAGGCTGGAGTGCAATGGTGCCATCTCGGCTCACCGCAACCTCCGCCTCCTGGGTTCAGGCAATTCTCCTGCCTCAGCCTCCTGAGTAGCTGGGATTACAGGCACGCGCCACCATGCCCAGCTAATTTTTTGTATTTTTAGTAGAGGCGGGGTTTCACCATGTTGACCAGGATGGTCTCGATCTCTTGACCTCGTGAACCACCCGCCTCGGCCTCCCACAGTGCTGGGATTACAGGCTTGAGCCACCGCGCCTGGCCTAGTAAAATAATTTCTAACCAAGTGTTACTGACAGGGAATATTTTTTCTCATATTACATCAAAATTTGGAAAGTTCTCAGCCTTTTTTATCCTCAAGCATCCTCTGTACTACTATTTTTCTGTGTTCTAAGATTTCTTCCATAAATATATTGATCTACTTGATGGTGTCCAGTAAGTTTTAAAATATTTATTATTTGTTGATGATTTACTTATTTATTTATTATAGAGATGAGGTCTTGCTATTTGGCCCATGCTGGTCTCAAAATGGCCTCAAGTGATCCTCCCACCTCAGCCTCCCAAAGTGCTGGGATTGAGCCATTGGGTATGAGCCATTGCACCTGGCCCCCAATAAGTTTTACATTCCATGTTTTAATTTTGTTTTGGACTTTATATCACACAGTTCCTTTCTGGTCTGCAAAATTTTTGTTGGCAAAATTTTTTTTGTTTTATGTTGCAGTTCTCAAGGTTCTCTTCTTGTCTGTAACTTCTGAAGTTTGTGCTTAAATACGTGTTTGTCATAAGTATCTTTGTGTGTCTCCTAGTTTGTCTGGCTTCTTCATTTTTATGATTTTTCAGTTATTGATTTTGTATTTTTTGCTTTCACAGTTTCTGTGGGGGAGGTTGATATTTTGAATATTTTTTGTTATCCTCATTTATCTGATTTTCAAAAATTGTGTTTCTATTTCATTCATTGCGTATTCAATTTATTTTAAATTTCTTTATACATTTTTATTTTTTGTGGTTGCTTTCTAAAAATTTTAGTTTTTTTGATGGGGCCATGTTGCCCTAATATTTTGTATACATTGTAATCTTTGAGATTTTGACTTTTAAAAAAAAGCTGCCTGTTACAATCTTTATTACGTAGCTTTGTCCTGCATAATCTTAAACCAATTGTCTTGGCCAGGGACTCTGGGAGTCTCTCAGACATGTTCTTAGGATGTGTCTTGTCTGAAATTTTGTATTTACTTTTTAGTTAAAGGAGTTTATTTGTGTTTTTTCGTAAGTCAGTAATCACTTGCTACACATGTTCCCTGTCTGTGGTACTGCATTCTCTCTGCTGCTGTAATGTTTACCTTTGGTCTCAGCAGACTCACACTGTCATTCCAAAGTATACCACCATTTCTTTCAGCACTTTATGACATGTTAAACAGAAACCAGTGTCACACTGGAAAGGGTCCTACAGGCTAGAAATAAAGATGCATGTGCCAGTATTTTTCTTGCTTTTTAAAATAGAAAGCAGGAGTTGGCAATTTACTTCTAAAGGCACTAGGTTTTATTGGAGAGCAGAAAGAGCTGTTTTGAGTAGACATAACACAGTTTTCTTTTCCTTCTATGTGGCTCTGCATTGTTCGCACCTGAGGCACTGCACACACTGAACTCACTTATAAATTTTCCACAAATGTATTTTGGTCAGTATGATTTTGTTACATTTATATGTCTGTGAAGGAATTAGGGCCTGTGGTATATTGTTATGCTATCTTGCTTATGTAGTTTGTATACTTTTATGGGTTAAATTTGTCAGGTATATTCATCTGAGTCTGGTAAGTGAAGTAACTTATTTTTACTTTTTTCAGTTATATGGTCTCATTTTGCCCAAGACCTTTGGCCAGAGGAGAGCATAAAAGATTCCTTCCAAAAAGGGATACTGAGAACATATGGAAAATATGGACATGAGAGTTTACAGCTAAGAAAAGACTGTAAACATGTGGATGCATGTAAGGTGTACAAAGGAGGTTATAACCAATGTATGATGACTACTGAGAGCAAAATATTTCAGTGTGATAAATTTGTGAAAGTCTTTCATAAATTTTCCAATTTAAATAGAAGTAAGATAAGACATACTAGAAAGAAACCTTTCAAATGTAAAAACCATGGCAAATCATTTTGCATGCTTTCACAACGAACTCAACATAAGCAAATTCATACTAGAGAGTATTCTTACAAATGTGAAGAATGTGGTAAGGCCTTTAACTGGTCCTCAACACTTACTAAACATAAGATAATTCATACTGGAGAAAAACCCTACAAATGTGAAGAATGTGGCAAAGCTTTTAACCGGTCC
>NW_016107896.1:22018-29690 GCF_001604975.1 Cebus imitator | reverse complement strand
TCCTGCCTCAGCCTCCTGAGTAGCTGGGATTACAGGCACGCGCCACCATGCCCAGCTAATTTTTTGTATTTTTAGTAGAGACGGGGTTTCACCATGTTGACCAGGATGGTCTCGATCTCCTGACCTCGTGATCCTCCCGCCTCGGCCTCCCAAAGTGCTGGAATTACAGGCTTGAACCACCGTGCCCAGCCCTTTTGATAGATCTTATTGTACACATGTTGTACTAGAAAACCCTAAAGCAGTTGCTTAAACTTTGTTCAGCATCAGGGAATTTATATTGGAGAAAAACCCTGCAAATGTAATAAATATGAAAAAATGTTTTTTTCCCCCCAAAAAAACTACAGCTTGGAAAACAGAGTTCTTACTAAATTATATTTTTGCAGATGCAGTAAATATGATAAATGTTTAATCTAAAATTAAGTCTATGTAAATAGCAGAGAATAGAAATCATAAAGCATAAAGCATTGACACTTCAGATATTACACTAGAGTGTTGAGTAGGAAATAATCCACAACTAAAATTGTTAGATAAGTTATTTATGTATAACTTTAAAAGACAAAGATTGTTTGGAGATTTATAATTACTTTCAAAGTATCCCTTTTCTTGAAGAAAATTACAGATTTTTTGAAATGCAATTATGTAATTTAACTCTCAAATTTATGTTTTTCTTCATTCCTATTGTATTCTCATGTGAAAGCAAGTGATCAGTTGTTGCTGCATCAGAGATAAGAGATTCTTTTTTATAAGTGGGCATTATCTATGACCCTTTTTATGGAAGAGTGAGAAAATTATAAGATGCATGAGGAAAATCTAAGTAGAGATGCTCTTTGTGGTTAACTTAGAATCTTAAGTGCTGCTTGAGGTAGATGTTCAGCCTAATATTCTTTTGCATTAGGCGAGAAAAATTTTAAATTTTAAATTAAAATTAGTATATCATTTTGTTGATTGTGCTTTTATGTAATAAAATGCAGTACTTTAAAAATTTAGATTATGTGTGAACTTAATTTTTTAATTAAACATTATTTTTAACATGTTAAGACTTGTGTCTTAATTCAATTATATGTTGTTATGCCACTAACTTGAACCTACTCCACCTTACTCAACGGTGTGGGGTGAAAAATGGTAACGATATATTATATGGTAACATAGTGGACTTACATCTCTAGTAATCTTTTCCAGCAGCTTAAATTGCAAATACATTAAAGAGTATTGTTCCCATAGATTAAATTATCTTTTTAAAATTTAAATTTATTTTTTAAATATTTGTGGGTACATTGCATATATATTTATGCCATAATTTGATGCAGGCATACAATATGTAATCATATCAGGGTAAATGAGGTATTAATCACCTCTAGCATTCTCGATATTACAGACAAACCAGTTCTGTGTACACTTTTAGTTGTTTTGAAATGTACAATTGTCACTACAGGGTCATTTTTATGATCATAATAAAATTGTATAGAAGTACAAATAAAGTCCATATTTCTGAGTCCTAAATTTTATTTTTAAAATTTTGTCATATTTTCATTGAACATGTGACCTCTATTCCTGCAAACACAGACTTTTGGTTTTGATATACATAAAGTTACACATATGTTGCTCTAAAAGTAAAAGTATAAGAAAATTATGTTTGCGTAAGTATGAATTTGTATTTTCAGAAGAAAAATGAGAAAAAAAAACTATTTTAATAAGGTGACTAATTTACTAGAAAACTAAAAACCTCAATATGTGTAAAGCATATTTACACTGTGCTTTGTATTTAATTCACAACTATAAGATCCTAGGGCTTATGGTTCAGACTCTCCCTTGGTAATTTCTCTGTTTTGCTTGCCTGGTACTCATGCTAGATCCATAATTTTTGTTTTTAGTTTCCTATAACTATTTTGTTTTATAGATTTTGAAGTATTCATTATGTGAGCCCATCAGAGATTATAATAGTTTATAAAAGTAGTGTACACAATTTTTAGATGTAATTCACAGTGTTTTAATTTCTATTTTTAGTTAAAACTTTATTTTACTTAGAAATCCTATATAAGACTACTTTAGTTATTGTTGCTTTCAGTTTTTTAAATTGACATAGTATTTTTATTGAGCCAGTTTGTTCAAGTATATGCTAGGGAGACTTCATAAGTCAGGATGAAGTTTTTTTTATATATAAACGCAGCAAGCAATCATGACAGTGCTTGCTGTGTCACAGGTGCTTAATGATAATCTGTAAGTATTCCTCCTGGAGTTTGTAACTTCAAGTCAAAGAAAATATCAATGGTGAAGAAATAATAGTGACTCTTCATGTAGAGAGGACATTTTTTGTAGCATGCAAAGCTGACTTGGTGAATTTAAAGAGAAATTTTGCTTTTACTTTCTAATTATCTTCAGTTTTGCCTTTTTATGTGTATTCCAACTATGTATGCATCACAGCTCTTGTTTTGTGTATCTTCATGTAAAAATAAAAGCAAAAAATTAATGACTATCACAATAAATGCAGAAAAGACATCCAAGAAAATTCAGTGTTCATAAAAATATTCTCAACAAGACATTGAAGAAACATGTCAAAATAACAATATGACAAATTCTCAGCATACTGAACAGGCAAAAGCTAAATGCATTCTCCATAATAGTACAGGAGTTATTAAGAAATTGTGTTTAAGAAATTATGTACCTGGAAGCCAGGTACATTCAATATGGCATCTCCCACCCTCTTCCTTCCAGTTATCGCGTGCTGGTGTCATGGCAGTCTTCAGGTAAAACCACGTGTACAAGTATGGCTGCTCTAAAGTGGAGACCTTATTTGCATAATAAAGACTAGGGTGGCTGTGTAAATGGCACATCTGGTCAAACCAATCCCCTGGGTCCTATGCAAATTAATCACAGCCCCCTCAAGCCTCTGTACAAAATTGATTGCATTCCTCCACAAAGTGAGAACCTCTTGGGTAACCCACATTCTCAACGTGAGGAAGCCTTCTCTCTCCTTTTTTTGTCTAAACTTTCTGCTCCTAAACCCACTCCTTTTGTGTGTCCATGTCCTGATTGTTTCTTGACCATGCCAAAGAACCAGAGTATATATCCCAGACAAGCCATTTCAATAATTAGAAATGACATGAATATCCATTTTAAACACTTATATTCAACATAGTTCTGCAAGTCCTAGCCAGAGCATTGTAACAGGATAGATAAAAGACATCCAAATAGAACAGGAAGAAGTCAGATTATCTTCAGTGATTATATAATTTGCCTAGGACATTTTAAAGATTTCACCAAAACATGTAGCCTAAAAAATGACTTCAGTAAAGTCTGAATACAAAATCAACATGCACAAAGGCGTAGTATTTCTATACACCAATAACATTCAAGCGGAGAACAAAATCAGAAACAGTTCTATTTACAATAGCCAGAAAGAAACAACAATATACCTAGGACTATATTAAGGAGGTAAATATCTCTGCAAGAAGAACTACAAAGCACTGCTGAAGAAATCAGGCAACACAAATAAATGGAAAAGTATTTCATGCTCATTAATTTGAAGAATCAATTAAAATGTTCATGCTGCCCAAAGCAACCTACAGATTATGTGTTATTTCTAGGAAATTATCCATTCCTTTTTTTTTTTTTTTTTTTTTTGAGATAGACTCTTGCCCTGTCACCCAGATTTGAGTGCAGTGGTGCGATCTTGGCTTGCTTACTGCAACCTCTGCCTCCCAGTTTCAAGCAACTGTTCCATCTCAGGCTATGGAGTAGCTGGGTCTGCAGGCACACACCATTACACCTAGTTAAATTTTTGTATTTTTAGTACAGATGGGGTTTCACCATGTTGGTTAGGGCCTGGTCTTGAACTCCCCATCTTAAGTGATCCACCCATCTCAGCCTCCAAAAGCATTGGGATTACACGTGTGTCCCACTGTGCTCAGCCTTCAATGCCATTTTTTATGGATTTACAAGAAGTAAGCAACTATTCTAAAATTCATATGGAAGAATAAGAGCTCAAATAGCCACAGCAAGTTTAAACAAAAACGGTAATCCTGGAGGCTTCACATTACCTGACTTCAAACTGCACTACAAGCTACAATAACCAATATAGCATGGTTCTGGCACAAAAATATACATATAGACCAATAAAACAGGAGAGGGCTTGGAAAAAAAGCTGCACTTTTACAATCAACTTATTTGTGATAAAGTCAACAGAAATATCAATCAAGGGGCCAATCGCCATGGCTCATGCCTGTAATCCCAGCGCTTTAGGAGGCTGAGGTGGGTGGATCATCTGAGATCAAGAGTTGGCGACCAGTCTGGCCAACACAGTGAAACCCTGTATCTATAAAAACACAAAAAAATTTGCTAAGTGCCAAAAACAAAAACAAAAACAAAAACAAAAAAACTAATTGGCCAGAGGAACTTGGGAAGGTGGGAATTTCTCCCAGGATAAATTCCCCTGCTCCATCCACAGAGAATTTCCAGCTCTCTGGAATCCCCTCCCACATGGTGGAGCTCCCTTTCCCCTTTGGGATTTCTCCTCTGAAATCCCCTTCCACACTGTTTGTGAAAGTTTTTCCCTTCTTCTCTTTTTCTTCTCTTTACCTAAATAAAATCACCTTTCTGCAGTAAAAAAAAATAATAAGCTAGCCTAAGTGCCAGGTTAGCTGCAGTAAAATAGAAGAGCAGGTAAATATTAAAGATTCTATACTTCAATCTCTGGCTCCCAGATAGCATCTATGGACCCACTCATAGCTGGGGGAACTTGCCACCCTGGAGGTAGAGACACAAACCTGGCTGGATTTGCCACCTATTAATCATAGAGCCCTAGGGTTTTGAGTGAATTTATATGTTAGCCAGGTAGTGGTTACAGTGGGCCTTGGGTGAGACCAAGTTCTGTGCCTACTTCAGGTGTGAACCAATACAGTCCCAGTGGTGGTGGCCACAGGGTGCTTATTTTACCCCAACCCCAGCTCCATGTGTCTCAGCACAGAATGAGAGACTCTGCTGGTTTGAGAGAAGGGAAGACAATGAGTCTCTACTTGATAAATCAAGATAACTTTTCTTGATTTTAATCCAAGACCACCAAGGCAACACCTCTTTTTGCTTGCATAAGCTACTATGATTGGGTTTGGGGCCCATCTCTTTGAATGCTTGGAAATATTCCCCAAAATAATGGGCACAAACAAGTCCAGGCTGTGAATAAAGACTGAACCCTTCAATGCCCAGATGCAGATGAATATCTACAAGTATCAAGACCATCCAGGAAAACAGGACCTCACCAAACAAGCTAAATAAAGCACCAGGGACATGTCCTGGAATAAAAGAGATGTGTGACCTTTCATACAGGAAATTGAAAATAGTGGCTTGAGGTAATTCAAAGAAAGGCAATCTAACACAGAGAAGAAATTCAAAATTCTATCAGATAAATTTAACAATGAGATTGAAATAAAAAGAATAACAGCAGAAATTCTGACGTAATGCAATTGGCATACTGAAGAATGCATCAGAATTACTTAAAAGAATTGATCAAGGAGAAGATAGATTTAGTGAGCTTGAAGTCAGACTATTTGAAAATACAAAGTCAGAGGAGACAAAAAGAATGAAAAATAAAGTATGCCTACAGAATCTGAAAAATAACCTCAAAATAGCAAATCTAAGAGTTATTGGCCTTAAAAAGGAGGTAGAGAAAGAGATAAGAGTTGAACATTTAAATAAGTAATACTAAATAATATTAAACAATTCTGCAACATTCGATATCAACATTTGAGTACAAGAAGGTTACAGAACACCAAGCAGATTTATCCCAAAGTAGACCACCACAAGGCACTTAACTGAACTAAAGGTTAAGGATAAAGAAATGATTCTAAAAGCAGTGAGAGAAGAGAAACAATAACATTCAGTGAAACTCCAATACATGTGAGAGCAAATTTTTCAGTGGAAAATGTACAAGCTGAGAGAGTGGCATGACGTATTTAAAGAGCTGAAGGGGGAAAAAAGACTTCTACTTTAGAATAATGTATCTGGCAAAAATGTCCTTTAAACTTGAAGGAGAAATAAGAACTTTTCCAGACAAAAACTGAGGAATCTCATTAACACCAGACCTGTCCTATAAGAAATGCTAAAGGGAGTTCTTACCTGAAAGAAAAAAAAATGTTAGCCAGCAATAAAAAATCATCTGAAGGTACAAAACTCACTAATAATAGCACACAGAAAAACGGAACATTATAAGAAGGTAATTATGGTGTGTAAAAACCTCAAATAGAAAGAGTAAACAATAAACCAATAAAAAATCTTTCCAAGGCATAGTAAAATAGGGAATAAAGAGAAACAACAAAACGTTTAAAAGAACAAACCGCTTAAAAGAATGACAATGAAGTTAAAGTGTAGAGTTATTATTAATTGTTTTCCTTGTTTCTTTGTTTACGCAATCAGTGTTAAATTGTCTGCAGTTTAAAATGATGCCTTATAAGATATTATTTTCAAGCTTCATGATAATTTTAAATCAAAAAGCGTACCACAGATATACAAAAAAATAGAAAGCAAGAAATTAGATTATATTACAAGAGAAATCACCTTCACTAAAAGGAAAACAGGCAGAAAGGAAAGAAGGAAGAGGACAAAAATCAATCAGAAAACAAATGACAAAATGGCAGGAGTAAGTGCTTACTTGTCCATAATAACATTAAATGTAAATGAACTAAATACTCCAGTCAAAAGATAAATAGTGGATAAAGGGATGGAGAAGCAAGACAATAATCTACAAATAACCTTCCAAAAATACTTTACCTATAAAAATACATTTAGACTTAAACTAAAAGGATGGAAAAATGTATTCCATGCCAATAGAAACCAAGAAAGAGCAGAAATAGCTATACTTGTGCCAGACAAAATTAGATTTCAACAAAAGACTGTAGGAAGAGGTAAAGAAGGTCATTATATAATAATAAAAAGATCAATTCATCAATAAAATATAATAATTGGAAATATATATGCACCCAACACTAAATCACCTGGATCCATGAAGCAAATATTATAAGAGCTAAAGAAAGAGACATCAATACAATAATGGCTGGACACCTCAACACCCCAGTTTAGTCGTTGGATAGACCTTCCAGACAGAAAATCAACAAAGAAACATCAGACTTAATCTCCACTATAGAACAAGTTAAGCTAATAGATATTTACAGAAAATTTTATCCAATCACTACAGAATACACATTCTTCTCCTCAGCAAGTGGGTTATTCGCAAGATAGAACATATGTTAGATAACAAAACGAGTTTACAAACATTCAAAAAACTGAAGTAATGTCAAGAATTTTCTCTACTGCAATGGAATAAAACTAGAAATCAATTTTAAAAAGGAATTTCAGAAACTATACAAACACATGGACATTAAACAATATGCCTTTGAATAATCAATAGATCAATAGAAAAGAAAAAAATAGAAAAATTTCTTGAAACAAATGATAGTGGAAACATAGCATAGAAAAACCCATGGACTATAGTAAATAAGGTACTATTATAAAAGAAAAATGTATAAATGTAAGTGTAATATCAGATCAAATATAAAAATCAACACCAAGACAAAAGTATGCCAAATTGCAGCGTCTTTATTGCCGGCAGCCACGGAGGACTCACGTCTCTCCAACCCATGGCGCTGAGCTCAGGAAAAGCTGGGTTTTTTTTTTTTTTTTTTTT
>NW_016107896.1:15627-21878 GCF_001604975.1 Cebus imitator | reverse complement strand
GGTTTCACCATGTTGACCAGGATGGTCTTGATCTCTTGACCTTGTGATCCACCCGCCTTGGCCTCCCAAAGTGCTGGGATTACAGGCTTGAGCCACCGCGCCCGGCCAAAGCTGGGTTTTTAAGCTGAAAAACCACATCCTGGTTTTAGGACCAAGAGGATGAGGGGAAGCAGGGCAAGCAACTTTACAGAAGCTTATTCTGGCAGTTACTGATAAGCAAAGGCAAGCAGTTTTACATAGTGGGCATTTTTCAGAGCAAGCTAGCTATTTTTATTTACAGAAGCCAAGGTCAGCAGTTACTGCAAGGAGAATGGGGCAGCAGTTACAACTTATTTTTGGAAAAACAGCTTTATCTTGTATAAAATGGCATTGCTCAGGCTCTAACTCAGCTATAGCGCATAAGTAACTACATAAAAAACAGAAAAACTTCAAATAAATAACCTAATAATACATCTTAATTAACTAGAATATAAAGACCAAAACAACCCCCAAATTAGAAGAAAATAATAAAGATAATAGCAGAAATAAATAAAGTTGAAATAATACAAAAGATCAGTGAGACAAAAATTTGAGTTTTTGTAAAATTAAACAATTGACAAATATTTAGACAGGCTAAATAAAAAGCAGAGGAGATAAAAATCAATAAAATCAGAGTCTAGAAAGGAGAGATTTCTGAAATAATACTTCAGAAAATAAAAGGATCATTAGTGGCTACTATCAGCAATTGCATGCCAACAAAGTAGAAAACCTAGAGGAAATTAATTCTTTAGACACACACAACTTACCAAGATTGAATGAGGAAAATATCCAAAACCTGAACAGACCAATAACAAGTAACAAAATTAAAGCCTTAATATAAAAGTCTGTAGGACCAGACTAAAAATAGAGAAGGGAACATTTCCAGACTCATTCTTTGAGGCCAGTATTACATGATACTAAAACCAGACAAAGACATTAAAAAAGCAAATTATAGGTTCAAGTGATTCTCCTGCCTCAGCCTCCTGAGTAGCTGGAACTACAGGAGTGCGCAACCATGCCTGGATAATTTTTCTGTATTTTTAGTAGAGACAGGTTTCACCATGTTGGCCATGATGGTCTCTATCTCTTAACTTTGTGATTCGCCCACCTCAGTCTCCCAAAGTGCTGAAATTGCAGGCATGAGCCACCCTGCCCGGACAAAATTTAATCTTCTTCTGTAATAAAAACCCTTTGAAATCTGAGTATGGAATGAACATGCCTCAACATGATGAAAGTCATATATGACAGACACACAGCTAGTATCATACTGAGTGGGGAAAAACTAAAAGCCTTTTCTCTATAATCTGGAAGATGACAAGAATGTCCACTTTTACCACTGTTATTCAACATAATTCTGAAAGTCTTAGCTGGAGCAATCAGATAACATAAAGCAATAAAGGGCATCCCAATTGGAAAATAAGTCAAATTATCTTTTTTCACTGATGATATAATCTTATATTTGGAAAAATATAAAGACTCCTCTGATAGGGTTTGAATGTGTGTCCTCTCCCAAATATTATATTGAAATGTAATTCTCAATGTTGGAGGTGGGCCTGGTGCAAGGTGATATAACCATTTGGGTAGATTACTCATAAATGACTTAGCACCATCCCATTTTGTGCCACCTTCATGATAGTGAGTGAGTTCCCATAAGATCTGGTTATTTAAAAATGTGTAACAACTTGCCCCTCTGTTTTTTGCTCGTGCTTTTTGCTCTGTGATGTGCAAGATTTTGCTTCAACTTCTGCCATAATTATAAACTTCCAGAGGCCTCCCCAGAAGGATATCCCAGTGCTATGTCTTCCGTACAGCGTGTAGAATAATGAACCAGTTAAACCTCCTTTTTAAAAATAAATTACCTAGTCTCAGGTATTTATAGTGATGCAAAAATGGCTTAATACAGAAAATTGGCACTAAAGAGTGGAAAATTGTCATAAGAATACCTGAAAATGTGGAATCAACTTTGTAATTGGGTAAACAGGCAGAGATTGCAAGAGTGTGTAGAACTCAGAAGAAGATAGAAAAATGAGGGAAAGTTGACCATTTCTTAGTGACTGGTTGAATGACTGTGACCAAAATGCTGATAGTAATTTGGACAGTGAAGGTTAGGCTGAGGAGGTCTCAGATGAAAATTAGAAACTTATTGAGATAGAAGCAAATGTCATGCATGTTATGTCTTAGCAAACTGGTTGGGTGAATTGGGTTCATGCCCTAGAGATATCTAAACCTTTGAATTTAGTAGTGATAATTTAGGGCTTCTGTTGGAAAAAATGTCTAAGAAACAAAGCATTTGAGATGTGGCCTGGCTGCTTGTAACAACTTATGCTCACATGTTGGAGAAAAAAACTAAGTTGTAACTTATATTTACAAGGGAAGCTTAGTGTAAAAGCCTGAAAACTTTGAGCGTAGCCATGTGGCAGAAAAATAACAGAGCTTTTATAAGAGAAGACCTCAAGTAGGCTGTGTGACAACCAATGTTAGAGATATTTGCTTAACTTAAAAAAGACAACAAGTGTTGATAGCCAAGACAATGGGAAAGAGGACTTCAAGACATTTTAGAAATCTAAGAGGCAGCCCTCCATCACAGGTCCTGAGGTCCAATGAGCTAGCTTAGGTCAAAGGTTTAATGGTCATTGTTAAAACCAATAGCCTCTGCCTTTAGTGAGTATATCTGCACTTCCCAAATTTAATTATAACTCTTTCTCTTTATAGTTACTTGTAAGTAGAGACACTAAAAGAAGACAGTGCACTCCTGCTCTTGTTTTCTGAGGATACCCAACTCTGTAGTGGAGTCATTTCTAATAACCTTGCTTTTTTCACTTTGCTCTCTGACTTACCTCAAATTTTTTTCTGCACAAGACCTAGGAATCCTCCTTTGTGGGCTGTATCAGGACCCTCTTTTCTAGCAACATCTTTCAGCAACACCATGAAAGGGCACCAAGATAAGACCCCCACTACAAGGAAAACAATCCACACAGAATCAATCAGCTGACATCGGGTAAGTGGGGCATCTTTTAGAGTTGGGAAGCCATTCTGGTGGGCAAGAATGATTATCCACTATCACTTAAGTGAGAGGCCCTACAGTGTAATGTTAGGGTAAGAGACTCAGCCCCAAAAGTCAGAGGTCTGGGGATGTCATACTCAGATTGGAGGCCAAGCTCACAGGGTTAGAGGCCCTGGGGTATATTGAGAAGAATGGTTTTTGCTAAACAAGATGTTTGCCACTTTCTCTTTTTGAACTGCCTGCGTTGTGCTCTCTGTCCCTCACCTGAGTGCTCTGCATCTTGTCACCTTTGTGCTCACTACCTCTGTTTTGTAGCAGCCTGGAGGCTACCACAGGAAGCAGACGTCGAACAGTTTAGCTTTTACTTTTCTCAATGATTTTTTGACTTTTAGCTGACTGCTTGTTTAATTTGCCACTGGTCCAAGTGACATTGGAAAAAAGAGATGTCTTGGAACCTAGTGTCTTTGTACCTTGATTATCAGAAAAGATGAGCAATAACCTCTCCATCATTATGATTAGAAGTTGAAATGTATTTAACAACCCCACATGGCAAAAATCAGACATACCTCTTTAGCAACAGCCTCTTTTATGACAACCCCCTGCAAACAATTAGCCTCAAGATGGAGAACATGAGACTTTTTCTTATCTGTTTTCTCTCATTTCTTAACCAGAAGGTCATCTTTGATGGCTGGTAAAGACAGCTGGACCCTACTCTCTAAACCCAGCATGTCACTTTTTCCTTGAAAGAGTTTTGTTAGTTTTGTCATAGTGGTGTGAAAATGGACTAATATATTACAATATACAAATTGCACCCTTCCTTTTTTCTCTCGTTTGGTCTGACTCCTTTTTTTTGCAGCTTAAGTTGTTTTATAGAAGATCAACTAAATGGGAGGAAATACATTATAAACAGACTTCTCTGATGCTTAGGATAAAAAAAGGAAAATAGGCTTGTATACGTTTGACGGAGGAAAAAACAAAACAGGGACTGGACATAATTGAGTACTCTAATGCAAGTGCCTCTTAATATTAGCATTTTCTTAGCTGGGGCTAAACTTTCTTCTGCAAGTCCAAGCACCTTATGATAACACAGTCATACTCCTTCCAGTTCTGGTGAGGTGTGCAACTTGTGATTAATTCCTTCTAGTTTTCCATGGTTATCTAGTGTCCAGTCATCTTCTTCTTCCTGCCTTTTGAGTCCTGTCTTACATACATACCCACTCTCGAAAGACCCGAGCCTCACTAGAACAACTTGCAGTGTGGCCTCTTATCAGCTGGCAAAGTTGAATCTTTGCTCTCTCTGGGAAGTGGCAGATAATGGTGGGGACACTATATATGTACTTTTTCCATGTCTGAATTAGCCATATGCAAGGAAAAACTTGAACAGTTTTCAGAGGATTCAGGCAAGTTCATAGGCAAATATAAGAGGCTAACCTTGATGTATGATTTGACCAGGCAAGATTTGGATATATTTATGTCTACCTGCTGCATTGTAGAAAAGCAGTGTATTATGGGAGTGGCTAAAGTACATGCTAATAGGGTGGCAGCCTGCAACCGGGGACGTGACATTTATCAAGTAGGAAAATTATGATCATTTGACTCCTTGAAAGAGAAAACATTGTGATAAAGCTTTTTAATTTTTATAAAGTCAGAAAAATTAGGAAAAAGATGAAAACCTAGCCTTATTACAAGGGTAGATAATTTAGACTTTGAAGAAATAAACTAACACTGTCCCTGACTGCAAGAATGGAGAGGCATTGCTAGGAGTTCATTTTATAACCCAGTCTGTTTAGATATCTGCAGGAAGTCATGCAAAGCAGCCTTGGGCCTCCAGACTCCCATGAATCAGCTTTTAGACTTGGCTTTTGCAGTTTTCAATCACAGACATAGAGCAGAGACAAAATAAAGCAAACCTCCCAAAAGGCACAGCTTCTAGCTACAGCCTTGCACCCTCTACTACTTCAGAGCCAGCTTCTTAACTCCTGGCCCTCACAGAGGAAGTGAGAAGGTAAAAGCCCCTGTCTGGGTTTCTGGCCACTGTGCCTTGAGTATAAATCAATTTGCTTTCTGTAAGAAGATTGGCCGCCACTGAAGGGAATGTGCTGTGCTTTCAAAGGAGCCATTATCAGAGCCCAGCAGACACAAAAGTGGAAAGACCTGATACTTCCTGCCTCCATTCCCATGGGACTGTTAGCCATCAAGAGATGGAGAAGCCTCAGGTGACTTTTGAAGTGGCAGGTAGGAGATATGGGAGCAGATGACTCTGTCCTGATTTAATACTGTGGGCTCCTGTCTTATGACAAACAAGCCCCAAAACACTGCTCTTCTTATTTTCTAAGTTGTTTTCCAGGTCTTCTGGGTTTCTCCTTCAGACAGTTTTTAATACTGTCTGAATGCCTGACCTCTTACTGGGTAGAGATTTATTGACTCAGGTGACCAAGCCATGGTGACCTTCACAGATCATGAAGCAGATAAAATGTTACTTTTGTTCCTGACCCCTTGGGGGAAAAAAAAGTGAAGGATGAGCTGTCATATTTACCACCTGAGGTGTTGTCTCAAGTAAATCCTGAGGTTTGGGCCACAGAGGCTATGGGAAACACATTAAAGACCATTCAAATCCAACTTCAGTCTCATGCTCCTCGCCCTAGGAAGACACAGTACACTTTAGGGCAGGGAGCATGAGAGGAAATTCAACCCCTTATTGCCAAATTCTTGCCATATGATTTATTAAGGCTATGAGAGTCTCCTTAACAATACTCCCATGTTACCAGATCAAAAGCCTAATGGCAAGTACAGATTTGTCAGAAACCTTAGAGCATTAATAAATGTGGTTGTTGCCTCCATACACCCCAATGTTCCCAATCCTTACCGAAGTCTCAGGGGATGCAAGCTGGTTTACATTCTTAGATATGAAAGACACATTTTTCTGCATCTCAGTGCATCCAGATTCATCATGTTTGCCTTTGAGGCTGCAGTGAGCCAGCCATGATTGCACCACTGCACTCCAGCCTGGGAGACAGAGTGAGAGCCTGTCACACACACACACACACACAAAGCACACATACACACACACACACACACACACAGGTTAAATTTGTTGGATTATATATTTAGGGGTTGAGCACCTTTGGTTATAAAATATTTATGATTGCAGGAACAAGTTAATAAGTAAATAAAGACTCAAAACTTACAAAAATATACCAGTACTTTAAGCAAAAAGCATTCTTTTTTT
>NW_016107896.1:0-15514 GCF_001604975.1 Cebus imitator | reverse complement strand
TATTTTTAGTAGAGACGGGGTTTCACCATGTTGACCAGGATGGTCTCGATCTCTTGACCTCGTGATCCACCCGCCTCGGCCTCCCAAAGTGCTGGGATTACAGGCTTGAGCAACCGCGCCCGGCCCCTTCAGCCACCGCGCCCAGCCCGCAAAAAGCATTCTTAATTTAAAAATAAGTTTTACTTTAAAGATAAGAGTACACTCATAAATTATTGTTAAAATCAGTAGTAACATAGAAAAGTAACAATACTAATAGCCTGACACAACTGATCACAGGCCTTTATAAGAGATAACACTGATCTTAATAACCTATAGAAACAAACATTAAGTAATCCTGTTTGTACATTAATGTACTGGGATTACATGTGTGATTACTTAATCAAGTAATTGAGAGTCTCCTTAACAATACTCCCATGTATGTTAAGGAGGCTGAGGAGGGTTGATCACTTGAGGCCAGGAGTTGGACACCAGTATGGTGAAACCCAGTCACTACTAAATATACAAAAAAATAGCTTTGCACAGTGGAAGTATCGTAGCCAAAGAGGTTTATCTGAGGCATGATTATTGCTGATAGAAAAGTTTTCCCAATACCCTGCCATGACGACTGGAAATATAGTCGGCATTGGCAATTTTTGGCAGTCTCTACGGGGATTGAATAAAATAAGTAATTAATTAAAATAAATCAAAATGGAAAAGAAATAAAAAAATTAGCTGGCTGTGGTGGTGCACACCTGTAATCCCAGCTACTTGGGAGGTTGAGGCAGGAGAATCCTTAAACCCAGGAAGCAGAGGTTTTAGTGAGCCGATATCATGTCATTGTTACAAGAGTAAAACTCCATCTCAAAAAATTTTTTTTTTCTTTAAAACAGATGCATTCCTCCTCTTGCTTCCTAAGGACTCCCTGCTCTGGAACTTAGTAATGGCTAATAAACTCTCTTAACGTCACAAGACTCTGCAACTCTCCATAAATTCCATTTCATGTGAGAGCCAAAAACCCATTGTTGGGGTCTGGGACAAGACTCCTTTGCTGGTGACAAAACTATACAAATTCTTTTGTTTTCTATTTTCTGAGACAGAGTCTTGCTCTGTTGCCCAAGCTGGAGTGAAGTGGCATGATTTCGGCTCACTGCATCCTTTGCCTCCCAGGCTCAAGCAATTCTCCTGTCTCAGCCTCCCAAGTAGCTGGGATTACAAGCATCTGCCACCATGCCTGGCTAATTTTGGAATTTCTAGTAGAGACAGAGTTATACAATGTTGGCCAGACCAGTCGCAAACTCCTGACCTCAGGTGATCCACACGTCTCAGCCTCCTAAAGTACTGGGCTTACAGGCATAAGCTACCTTGCCTGGCCGGATTGTATCCTTGGCGATTGCTTGGATATGGAGGGTGGAGGAGGAGGGGTGTCACACAGATATCGCTCTTGGATTACTACCTGGGATATTAGGTGCAAGGCTCTATTATTGGTTCGAACCCTGAGAGCGCCAGCAAACAACTCAAGGGGGTGTGGAGCAACATGCTGTTTTAATGAACACCTGGGTGCAGACCGGCTGAGGCCTAAAATGGCGTCAGCCCCAACTGAGGGCAAGGCAGGGTTTTCTAGTCTCCTGTAAATGGGGTGGTCCAGTCTGACATAACTGCTATGTGGGACCTAGAGGGCTTCTCTCCTGATCTTCAGAGGATACTTATCATCCGGCCTGCCCTATTCTGGCATCTGCTCTCTTGGTGACCCACACTGCTGGTGCAAGTGGTCTTGTACCTTGGGGCTGAGCCTGAGGAGGGAGGAGTTATCCACTCAAGTTTTCAGGCCCCGGGGAGAGCCTTTCATTAGGGAGAGTAGGCTGGCTGATTTTTGTTTGTTAGCCCCACTTTGGTTTTGCGATGCAGTGGGGTTCCTCGAGCTGAAAGCTTGACTCATCATACATGTCAGACCCCACATGGCGTTCCTGTGACTGCCAGGCCACTTTGAGACTTAAAGAGATAGTTTTGTCTGGCCTCTGTCCTGCACATGTTTACGATGCCTTCTCTGTGTTGGCAGATCTGGGGGTTCACGAGATAGGATCCCTTGAAGAGATCTCAAAGGTCTTTAGTCCAATGTGTTTATCACATCATTTCCACAATCAAAGATGAATAAAATATAGAGGTTTATTTCATGATAAGGTTGATAGTGCACCTGTGCTAGGAAGTGTTTTAGTTCCTTGAGACACCAAGGAGTTGAAACCATCCTTTGCCTTAGAATTTTGCATCTGTAAGTCCTGCTATCGAGAGCTGTGTGTGTTACAATGTCTGATTTGGTCAGGCGCGATCTGGGCTGTCTGTAAGCTTAGGTGAGGGGAGGCTGGTGTCCAGCAAGTATCCAGTACCCCCTCAACATCCCAGTTCTCCACCAATCTTCCAATTCTAGGACTGATGTGGAGGCCCTCAGAGCGACTTAAGAGGGGAGACAGTCAGTGTGCTCTGTGGCTAGCTTGTTTGGGAGTGTACATTGTAAATCATCTGCCAACAAAAAGTTGGAAACAAGTAGTGTTTCAGCTTGAGTTTCTCGTAAATGGCTTGCAGTCGTATGAACCAGAGCATGTATACCACAGGGCAACATGAGGGTCCCTCTACCACCCTTTCTCCCAGTGGCCTAGGTGGGCATCTACACAGAATAATGTGTGCAGCCTCACTGTGTGAAAGTCCAGTGGTTTGTGCTTGGAGTATCATCAGGGAAAAGCCCCTTACTTGGAAGGTTGCTGAGCTGCCTGGGAGGGAAGGAGGGGGAGTGTGGTGTTGCTGGGTCTGCATCTTGCTCTCTAACAGGAGGCACGAGATAGCCTTGGTCTTAGGAAGACCTTGGGTGCCCCAGCTCACTTCAGCCCTGATCAGTGTGATGCAGGCACTGGGTCCTGGTTCTGGAGGTGAGAATACACCCCTGTGCTTGCACTGCATGGCTGGCACAGTGGGCATTCAGGTGCCTATTTGGGGACTGCTACGGAGTCCTGTGCCAGATGCAGTGGTGCACAGCTGGGAGCCAAGGGTCCCTGCTTCTGCTGGAGAATCTGGGCAGATGTAAAGGGTTAAGGTTAGGGGTAGGGGTAGGGGTTAAGTTTAGGGGTGGTGTCAGGGTTTGGGGGTCAGGGTCAGGGGTCAACAGTCAGGGCTAAAGAGTAGGATGAAGGATTGGGGTAGGGGTAGGGTTAGGGTCAGGGGGTTAGGGTTTAGGGTTAGAGGGTAAGGTGGGTAAAGGTGGAGATGAGAGTGAGGGTAATAAGCAGATTAGTAAAAGCAATTCTGCTTCACTTCAATAACAACCTTCTCCAACTCATTTTTTCTCAACAAACTTATTTTTCCAGCATAAGAATCCCAGGCTTCTTAAAGCACCCAGTGACTTTTCACACCTTAAATCTGTGAAATCCTGTTTTCTTCTGCCGTGTGCATAGTTCAAACATACAAGATGAGACAAAGCCAGACGCATTCCTGAAGGGACCCAAGAAATTCCTCTCTTTCTCTCTCTGGAACAAAATGAATTCTCTAGACCATCAGTACTAACCTTTAAAAGCCAAACCTGTTTGTGAGATCTCCTTTAAAACTACTGTAGACCCAAGTGCTTGTATTTATATGATATTAATTTAGTATTCCAATTAATATAAGGGAGAATGTTTAAATCTGTCTACGCCACATGTGCCTCTGGCGTATTGCCCAGTTAATTGTTACCTCAGGCTAAACTTTTGTTTCTGTCTCTAATTTTTGTTGGAATGAATATAACTGATCTCAAAACATCTGCTTTTATTTTAGGGACTCGTGCTGCCATTTCCATTCCTCCCTCTTTTCTTGTAGTCTGTGTGGAAGTTCTTTAATGCGAACATTTTGACCACCTTCACGCTCCCATGTCCCCTGTGAGCACATTCAGACTTACCCAGCCAAGGCTGTCATCTTAGACCAGGGATTTTTTAGGGATCTTTATTTAGCTATGATACGGTTGGCACTCCTTTGACTCACAGTATCACCTCAGAGTTCTTTTCATTTTAGGAGCCCAAGAGAGCAGAAAAAGAAGTAGGTGAGAAATTAAACCCTCTGAGTCAGGAGAGAGTCCCGTTGTATTAAGCAATGTTGCAGAACATCGTATATAGTAATCTAGCAGATGAGCCACGTGGCTGCTGTGCACACATGCCTGCTTGCTGCTGTGAGCTCAGACTCCCTCATCATTAGTCTTTTCTATCTCTGGAGGGAATTATAAGGGCCACTTGGTAATCTGCAAGTCATAGAGAGTTAAAGGTGTTTCCCCAAAACACTGAGGACAGAATGAAAGGTGAGGAGTGTTAGCGACAGGTCAGAAGTGCAGGAAAGTCTCTCAATGTGGGTTGTTGGAGAAATGCAGGTCTTTTTTCTTTTGGAAGTCTCCCTAGAATGGGGTCAAGGACTCTGCCCATTCTAGGATGAATAATTGGTATATTAGACACCCTCGGATATTTATCCCAAGCCTTCATTTAGGGTTCTTATTGAGTTTGTTCAGCCATCGCAGTCTCAAATGCTAAGTAGGACATTGGAATCTCTCCACAGTTCAAATTAGCACTGTCTTTTAACGTTGAGTTTCTCATTATTCTCACTTGACATACCTTATGTATCCCACACTCATGCTAATAACACATCGTGCTCACTGTTACCTTTGCAGAAAGACTTGAATTTTACTTAGCCTGGAGGAGTGCACTTCACATGTCCAGACCCAGTTCTGACTCATTCTTCAGCCCTGGATCAGTCAGTCAGGGCTAGGTTAAACCATGGTGACAAACAACCTCCAAGTTTCAGTGGCTCAAAAATCTTCTTCCTCATTTATTTGCATCTCATCATGGGTCAAGTGAGAGTAGCTCTGTGCTGTATTGTCCTAACACAGGAATCGAGGCTGAAGGAGGTACCATCAGTAAGATCCCCATTGCTCTAGAAAAGACAAAAAGCATGCTGGATAGAACTCTGTTTCTTGGAGATTTCTCCTGAAAAATTCACATATTATTTCTTACCCCCCGAAAAAAAAAAAAAAAAAAAAGTCGTGTGGCCATGCAAAAATTTAAGTGGGTGGGATGGAACAATCAGAATGCATTCATAAAAAATGAACTGAAAATATGTGGAGAACAGCGCCAATGACTATCATGAATGCCAGCATGCATTCCCGACAACCCAGTGCTGTTACCCTTCGCACTTTTGTCTTGCAAAGTATTAGAACTTCTTATCACTCAGAGGGACTGCAGAATACATGATGACATCTCCTTTAGGATGCCCTTAGAGAATTCAAGGAAAAGAAGTTAAATAATCAAAAAGTACTTTTGGATACAGCTGTTTAGCACTAGAGGGTAAGAGTAGAGATAGATTGTAGTGATAATAATAGGGTTAGAATTAGGGTCTGGGTCAGGGTCAGGGCTGGAAGTATAGTTAGATGTGGGGTCATGGTCAGGGTCAAGATAAAAGTCAGGATCAAAGTCGGGGTCAGAATTATAGACCAGGGTAGGGATCAGGGTTTAGGGTCAGAGTCAAAAGTTTAGGGACAGGGTTAGGGTTAGAACCAGAGCTTTGTTCTCCTCAGGACCCACCCAAGGAGAGGCCATGGCTTTGGAGCACCTGGTAGCGTGTCCATAGTGAAGACCATAGTTTTGTTCTCCTCAAGTCTGACCTGGGGAGACGTGGCTGCAGGCCATGTGAGGAAGGTGAGGCAAAAGCTTCCTGTGTGCTCCCCATGTGCAGAGAAAGGAACTCTGACGCTGGCTTTGCTTTCACACATTATATTCTACGTCTTGTTTTCAGAAGCATCCCTTGCTTGAGGCTTTGGCTGCTTATCATCATAGCACTCCCTAACATATTGTAAGATTTGGGTTTGTTTTTGGGGTGAGGCCTTCATATAGAGAAAGGAGAAACGCTTAGAGCCACCACCAGGACAGCTGGGATGAAAGCTGGGGATGGGCAGGTGCCTTTCAAGTCACCCCAAGCCTGAGGCTGGAGGAAACATGTCCACCCCCTGTAAAAACTTTTATTCATGTTTTAATTACTCATTTTTCTTACAGCGTTAAAGTAGCCAAAACAGTATTAAAAAATGAAAAGTAGGCATATTACAACTTGCAACATTATTTAAATTTAAATATATTATTTGTACATCATCAACATTTTTATTTTGTTGAGAAAGTCTAAGGTTAATCAGCAGTATAATTTTAATAGTAGATAGAATAATGTCTGTTTTACAAACATTAACATCCAACGTTACAAGTATGAACCCTGAAAATCTGAGACAGGTCTTAGATTTTTTAGGGAGTTTATTTTGCCAAGTTTGAGGATGCCCGCACCCGTGATGTAGCCTAATGAAGTCCCGACAATATGTGCCCCACGTGGTAGGAGCACAGCTTGGTTTTATACATTTCAGGGAGACATGAGACATCAATCATTATGTGTAAGATGTACATTGATTCAGTCCAGAAGGGTGAGACAACTTGAAGAGAAGGCCAGATGGGGGGCTTCCAGATCATAGGTAGATAAAGATGAATGGTTTCAGTCTTTTGAGTTGCCGATTACCCTTTCCAAATGAAGCAATCAGATATGCATTTATCTCGGTGAGCAGATGGGTGACATTGGATCGAATGGGAGGCAGTTTTGCCCTAAGTAGTTTCCAGCTTGACTTTTCCCTTTAGCTTAGTGGTTTTGAGTCCCCAAGATTTATTTTCCTTTCACAAGGTCTAACATGTTTTCCGATGAGTGTTAATTATTCATTGTGTATTTTATTACACAAATAAGGCAGAGATTTTAAAAAAAGCATCAACTTCATGACTAGCTATATAGACATAATTACATAGAAGTTCAACTACATTTGGAAGCATTCAAGAGTTTGGGTTTCCAATAATTCTTTGTGATTCTTTTAAAGGTAAAGTATTTTTTCCCCATAAAATATGGAAACATCTAAACTCACCCATTGGATGTCCTGCCATTTTGTTTCTCTAGTTTCCTCATTTTCTGCAAAGCCTTACTGAGGAAATGGACTTTGAATATCCTTTTAAACTTTTCTGTTTTAGGAAGTGTTGTGGTGAAACATTGAATTATCATGGTCACAAGTTCTGTTCACATTCTTTTTTTCTTTAATACTTTTTCCCAGTGGCCAATATTTGATTCTGGTGTATTACGGCTAAAAGGTAGACACTGGAAAAAAAATAAAGACAAGAAGTATTTGGAATAAGTGTTCCAGTCACAACGAGTCAATTAGCCATGGGAACATATTTTTATAAAGCCACTCTTTTAAAAATATTTAGCCATGAATTGAAATAGAGTCTGTAAGGTGATTATTTTTTTTCCTGGTCTAAGGTGGACAGCATTTTAGAGAATGAACCCAGGACACATCCACAGCACAAGAAAAAAATGTGAAAAATAAGTTTACACATATGTAAAGCCCATACTCATGGAGTGAGGCATTAGCTCCTTCTTGATGGCTGAGTGTCTACATTAAGTATTTGGAATTCTTTTGCAAATGAGATTTCTATTCAACTTCATTGCTTATTCACCTACACTTACAAATGGAGACACCTAGATAATTACTTGAAGCTTTAGTTAGTATGAAACACTGCAGCATTATGTTGCACAGTTCATTCCTGTGTTGGTCATTGGTAGCTCTTTTTATTGGCTCCAATTTTCCTTTGAGATATTTCAATTTTTTTGTTAGTACTTACTTACTTTCGGATACTTCAAGATTATTCTGGCTCATCTATTTACTGTCCCAGTTCTAGTATCAGACATTTCTTCAAAGAGCCTGATTCCTTTCAGAATGGTAGGAAAACTTACGTCTGGCTGCCGAATGAGCACATTGTATCTTGTCCCTTATTAGCAATGCTAGGAAGTATGTGTGTGTATGTAACCTACCTGTATACACCTAGTTAGGAAGGTTTCGATGTGGAGCTGTATGTATCTGTATTAAACTAAACATAAGTTGTCTGGAAGTGGTGGCTTATGCCTGTAATCCAAGCACTTTGGAGGCTAAGGCGAGCAGATCACCTGAGGTCGGGAGTTCAAGACCAGGCTGATCAACACGGTGAAACCCCGTCTTTATTAAAAAATAAAATCTTAAAAAAAAAAAAAACATAAATTTATGTTGATGTCTTCATCTCTGATCTACTATCACATGAATCTTTCTACCCTTCTCCCCTTGCTAATTTATAACCTCCCACTTCAATAGTGAGAAACCTGGTTCCTACCATCTGCGACTTGTGTAACTCATTGTTTGATTCCAGATATAGATACTGTGGTTTTACAATTGTTCACAATTACCCCTGTTGGAAAGAACTTTATGAAATGGAATCCAATAATGAAGTTTAGTTTATTTGTCTTCAGCCTACAGATTCTATTCATTGTTAAAGAGACTTAGGTAGGCACCATTTTCCCTACACCTTGAGAATTGTTTCCCACATTTGTGTCTTAGTCCATTTTGTGTTTCTGTAACAATACCTGAAGCAGGGTAATTTGTAAATAAAGAAGGTTCATTTGGCTCACAATACTGGTGGCTGGTATGTCCAAGATTGGGCAGTTGCATCTGGTGGGACCTCAGTCTTTTCACCTCATGGTGGAAAGTGGAAGGGGAGCAAGGGGTGCACCAGAGATCACAGCAAGAGTGAAAGCACGAAGGAAGCCAAGGGAGCCAGACTCTGTTTAACTATCTACTCTTGCAGGAATTAATCCATTCCTATGAGAGCAGAACTCAAGCACCCCTGTGCGGGGGGGGGGAGATTAATCTATTCATGAGGGATCGATCTCCATAATCCAAATACCTTCCACTAGGCCCCACATCCCCACACTGCCACCTTGGGGGTCAAATTTCAACATGAGTTTTTGCAGGGACAAACCACATCCAAACCATAGTAATTTGTCACATAGTTAAATTATTTTTCACATTATGGATTCTGTGCTGGGATACTCCACATCCTGAATAACATTATTTAATTTGAATAGAGTTTGATTTACCCATTTAGCTGTAAAATTCTGCGTGTTTTGACAAATAGATAGTGGCAGGTATCCACTATTAAAGTATCATATGAAATGCTTCAAACCCCCACCCCATGCAGTGTAGTTTCCCTTCTCCAGAATCCCATTAAATGAGCTCACATTATATGGATTCTCCTCACACTGTCTTCTTCCACTTAGCAATGTGCATGAAAGATCAGTCATGTCTTCATGTGAGTTTATAGCTTGTTCTTTTCTATGGCAAAATAGTATTCCATTGCATAAATGTATTACATTTTGGTTATGCATTTTGGGTACCAAACCTTCCTCTTCTTTGTTCCAGGGTTGGAGGCCTTCAAATTATCTGACAATAAATACATTAATAGGGGAGACAATACTTGGCTTCTTGTTCCACATGTATCATCATGGGACAAAATTCATCAGATGGCAGGATCCAGTTTACAAAGAGGTAAAAATAGCCCAAAGAAAAGAAACAAGACTAGAATCTGATAACCCACAAGGACTATATTTTTCCTATTAAAAAAATTTTTTTTGAGACAGGATCTGGCCCTATGGCCGAGGCTGGAGTGGAGTGGTGCAAGCTCAGCACACTTCACCGTCTATCTCCTGGGTACAAGCAAGCCTCCCTCCTCAGCCTCCTTAGCTGGTACCACAGGCACATGCCATCATGCCCAGCTAATTTTTGTCTTTTTAGTAGAGACGGGGTTCTGCTGTGTTGCCCAAGCTGGTCTTGAACTCTTGGCCTCCCAAAGTACTGGAATTATAGGCATGTGCCACCATGTCTGGCTGAGTTATAGTTTTTCATTGAAACATGAAATTTCTCTCTGTAGTAACCATCATTTTTTATAATGGATAATCAAATTCAGATTATTCTTGTTTTAAAAATAAGTCTAGCTTTGTTAGATTTTGCCTGATTATTTATGTAAGTGCAGCAAGAACAGGAGCTGACCACATAGATGCTTTCAAGCTTCTTTGCTGCAAGTTTTCCTACAGAATCTCAGTTTTTCAACTAGACTTCTGGACAGCTTCACTGAGTCAAGTGTATGGTCTTAAAGTTATTTAAGCAATATCATAAGAAGCCTGTAACCAGAGTACCTGTCATAGTGTTTTCTGTGAGTCTCAGAGGGAGTCCTGTGTTGGAGACAAACATTCTGACCGGCAGCTGATTGCGGGAGTTTTCAGGAAAGCATCAGGGGGAAATAATATCTAAATGAGAAAAAGCATGAAATGGGTGTGACAAAAGATCTGATGAGAGTTCATTATACCACAACTGACAAGGATGTTCCATTTTGTCTGTGGCGTATGACATTTAAAATAATAATTGAAAATATGACTCACAACACTATACCAGCACATAGCATGCATAAGGAGGACATGGACAAATTTCCAGGAATTTTATATAATTTCTGAATTATATATACCCATATAAATATAACACAGGGAACGTTAGGATATCTTTTTATTTGTATATTTTGTATAGCTTTTCTTATAAAAAATACAGCCCACTTTATTTGCATAACTTGCCCTACTTTTCCTGCATACTTTTCATGAAGTTGTTTCTAGTTATTCTATTTATATATAATATAGATTATATTTTTAATACTTAGTAATCTTTATTTCCCAGTGTAAACTAGGAAGTAGACAAATTTCAATTGTCATATGTTAACATTCTATAGTAGATTAAAAAATGTCTGAGTATACGATCTCCCAACTTCTAAAGTGATGTGTTTCCTCATGGTACAATTTCTCAGTGTTGTAGACAAAAAATGTTTATTAACAGGTCAAAATATTTTTATTCTCTCCATAAAAATAGGGGACAAAAGCGTATAAAGTTGAGTTAGTTATGTTCAGTAATTAATGTTTTAGTATTGTATCTTATTTATAAATGATCTAGATATTTAATGCAAATCTTTTTATTAGCTTAACTTTAAGGTTAAAAATTACCAAAAGTACTTTGGAAACTATTATTAGGCAGATTTACTGTAAAAAATTATTGAAATAATGGTTTTTTTTAAAATAAGAATAACAACTTAATTAGAATCTATAAGCTTTAAGATTTTAAGCATCTAGTAAGTATGATATTACCTTATTTGGCTAGAACTCAAGAAGAATAGAAATTTATGTTTGTTTTATATTCAATAGTGATAGCTCTGAAGACATAGTTGTTTTATTACACCAAAAATATTAAATCGACCTTATTTAACTATGTTTTCTCTAAATTGTGTTAAGTTGAAAAACATTTGTATCAGTTCCTGCATTTCTAGGAGTTTGGGGAATATTTACATATAAATGCTTTTTTTTTTCCAAGCTAAGTTAGAATAGAGCACTTTTAGATGATTTTATAAATGAGTTTTGCATTGCTTTCTGGAGTTAAGAAAATATCACATATACATAACATGTATTAATAAGCATAAAACACAAACAGAGATCTCATAGGTTTCATCCCGCAATTTTAGCCATGAATCAGGCATACATAGTCTCGTGGTTAATTTTAGACATCTGTTTGATTGGATTAAGAGATACATAGCTGGTAAAGCACAATTTCAACATTTCTACTCATTTGATTATAGGTTCTCACGCATCTAAACTAATTAACAGAATGACAATTTCTAGGACTTCTGTGGGAGAGCATGGAAGGTCTTTTGAACTTTGTAACACTGTTAGCTGAAGAATGATGAGGTTCATAAATTTGGAAAGGAGAGATTTCTTTTCTTAAATTTTTATTTATTTTTATTTTTTTGAGAAGGTTTTCACTCTTGTTGCCCAGGCTTGGGTACAATGGTGTGATCTTGGCTCACTGCAACCTCCACCTCCTGAGTTCAAGCAATTCTTCTGCCTCAGCCTCTCAATTAGCTGGGATTACAGATGTCCATTACCATGCCTGGCTAATTTTTTGTATTTTTAGTAGAGACAGGGTTTTACCATGTTGGCCAGACTGATCTCAAACTCCTGAACTCAGGTGATCCACACACCTTAGTTTCCCAAAATGCTGGGATTACAGGCATGAGCCCCTACACCCAGTGAGAGATTTACTTCCTGTAATGGGCTGCAGCCTACAGGGTAGTCCTTCTAATAGGCTGTGAAGCATAGACTCCAGCCAGAAGCCAGAAGCAGACACTTCAAGGGAGAGGTAGAGGAAACAGTAATTTATGCTGAGTGGCACAGCCAAAAACACATATTTAACAAGCTCTAGGAGGAGTCATGATTATTTATGAAAGGAGAAATGCATGCAATTGCAGTTGAGTTTCTTTTTTTTTTTTTTTTTTGAGACAGAGTCTCACTCTGTCACCAGGCGCCAGGCTGGAGTGCAGTGGCGCAACCTTGGCTCACTGCAACCTCCGCCTCCTGGGTTCAAGCAATTCTCCTGCCTCAGCCTCCCAAGTAGCTGGGACCACAGGCACGCACCACCATGCCCAGCTAATTTTTTTGTATTTTTAGTAGAGACGGGATTTCACCATGTTGGCCAGGATGGTCTCGATCTCTTGACCTCGTGATCCGCCCGCCTCAGTTGAGTTTCTTACTCCTTCACAGGTCCCATGTACAAAAACTGGCAGTGTTAGTATGATGCCAGGGTAAAGGGTGAAGTTTTCAGCCCTCTGACATCAAAAGGTGAAGCAGAGGATATGAAAACTTGCTCTGTGTATCCTCTATATACTGTTCAGACCCTCTCTGTCATGAGAGGTCTCTTATTAGGCAAGAAAGGAAAGGCAGCTTCAGGCAGATGGTTGATATCCGTGGTGGAGTCTTTTGAAAGGGCTAGTTTCTCTTAAATCTTTGGTGAGATGTCTGTTCAGATTTGTGTACATCTTTAATTGGGCTGCTTTACTTAGTTTTAAGATATTTTTGTATATTGAATACAAATTCTTTCTCAGATCTGCATTTTGCAAATAGTTTCTCTCAATATGTGGCTTGTCTTTTTACTACCTTAACAAGATCTTTTCCATAGTATACACTTTTCATATTAAAAAAAATCCACCTAAAGACCTAAGCAGGAGCTGCCAAAATGAAGTTCAATCTCTTTGTGACTTCCGACCGAAGCAAGAATCACAAAATGCATTTCAATGCACCTTCCCACATTCGCAGGAAGATTATGTCCTCCCCTCTTTCCAAAGAGCTGAGACAGAAGTACAACGTGCGATCCATGCCCATCCGAAAGGATGATGAAGTTCAGGTTGTACGAGGACACTATAAAGGTCGCAGATTGGCAAAGTAGTCCAGGTTTACAGGAAGAAATACGTAATCTACATTGAACGGGTGCAGCGGGAAAAGGCTAATGGCACAACTGTCCATGTAGGCATTCACCCCAGCAAGGTGGTTATCACTAGGCTAAAACTGGACAAAGACCACAAAAAGATCCTTGAACGGAAAGACAAATCTCGCCAAGTGGGAAAGGAAAAGGGCAAATACAAGGAAGAAACAATTGAGAAGATGCAGGAATAAAGTAACCTTATATACAAGCTTTGATTAAAACTTGAAACGAGGAAAAAAAAATCCACCTAATTCTTTCTTTGGTGTGTATTGACAGTTTGTGTTGTTTGTTAGAAATTCATTACTGAACCCAAGGGCACATAACTTTTATTCTATGTTTTCTTCTAGGAATTGTATAGTTTTGCATTTTTTAGTGTAAGGATGATTTTGTGTGATTATTTGTATAAGTTGCAAAGTTTTCATCTACATTCATTTCATTTCCTATGGTTTCCAATGAATCGTTCCTTCACTTATTTTGGGAAAGACACAGGATAGTGGGCTCTGTCAGAGTCGGTAGATAGCTAGACATGAACATGATGGGAAGGCTCACCTGGAGGGATCTTCAACAATTTATATATTAGTAGCATCTCTACTGCTGGAGTCGATGGGCACTTGTCAGTTGTGGGTAGGAGGAAGAACAGGTACCTATGTGGAAAGAAACACCCTAGAACTCCTCTTAGGATGCCCCAATCATTCACTCTACAGGTAAAATGTCAGAAAATTGCTAGCTACATGCTGATAAGAAGGACAAAGGGAACATTTTTAAGAGAAATGTAGCACCATAAGTACAGATTAGGGCAGAGAAGGACATCCAAAATAGATAGGCAGGCAAAGGAGGTACAGATGTGACCGCTGCAGGGCCTTCCTGGGAGGCGGGAAGAAGCCAGCCCCAACAGTGGATTTGGATTGATCACCACACATGTGCCTTAACCAACAGTGAGGAGGCCCCACAAGCCAAAGAGGGGCAAGTTGGGGACCTAAGGTAGGAGCAGAAAAACCAGACAAAACAGGTGGAGACTTGAGACAGAGGCAGGAATGTGAAGAAGTACAAAATAAAATTCCCTGCACAGGACTCGGGCTGTTTTTCTGCACAATCAGCCTGCTCCTCCCTTGAGGCCTACCTATATTTTCTATAATAAGCTCTTTACACTGTATTTTCGATAAAGTTATCTGTCATCTTTGTACTGCCTCTTGGTGAAAATCTTTCTTCCAAGTTAGACAAGAACTAGGACAGCAGCTCTTTCCAGTAATAGCTCCGTTTCAGTTTGAATTTCCAGAACTGTGGGTGCTGAATAACTGGCTTTCTGACTTTAAGTGCTGCAGAAGGAGGCCAGTAGGGGGTGCCAGCCATCACACTGGGAACAAGAGGACCCTGCGGTGTCCTAGCTGCCAGCAGGGGACGTGCTGCCACAACACTGAGCAAGAGGGTCCTGCAGTGTCCCTAGCTGCTAGCAGGGGTAATGCCACCACTACACTGTGAACCAGAGGGTCCTACAGTGGATACCACACCATGAGCAAGAGCACCCTACAGTGCTCTAGTTCCCATCACGGGAGTGCTGCCAGGACACTATGGGCAAGAGGGTCTTGCAGTGCCGCCAGCAGGGGGTGTGCCCCCACTACACCGCGAGTAAGAGTGCCCAGCAGCACAGGCACCACACTGTGAGCAAGAGGATGTAGCACTGCCCTGGTTGCCAGCAGTGGGCATATTGCCACTACACTGTGAGCAAGAGGGCCCTGCAGTGCTCCAGCTGCCAGCGGGTGATGCCGGTCACCACACTGTAAGAGCGCCCTGCAGTGGCCCTAGCTGCCAGAAGGGGGTGCGGGGACAGCATTGTGAGCAACAGGGCCCTGCAGTGCAGGCCCCCAGCAGGGGGCGCCCACGCCCGCCTGTCAGATTCCTGAGGCTCTGCCACTGGCGTGCATCATGTCACACCACCGCGGTGCATGGAGTCACAGCGGTCTGCAGAGTTGCGTTCTCCTCTGTATAGAACTGGGGGACCTGGTGAGGGTGGAGCTGCGTCCTCCTCTGCACAGACCCTGGGGTGGGATTCTTACTGCAAGAGGGCCTTGCAGTGGCTCTAGCTGCTATCAGGGAGTGCGGGCACAGGACCAGGAGCAAGAGGGCCCCGCACTGCCTGGCCACCAGCAGGGGGCGCCCGAGCCTGCCTTTTCCGTTGGCGTCACGGCGCCTGCGCCCAGCGCGTCACGGCGGTCTGTGGAGCTGCATTCTCCTCAGTACAGACCTGTGGGGCACCGCGACGGTGGAGGTGCGTTCTCCACGGCACAGACGTAGCGGGCACAGCCTCAG